>NC_079194.1:40699855-40999855 GCF_029499605.1 Hyla sarda
GAAGCCTGCTGGTTTCTGAAACTTCAGACGCAGCTATGCATAGAATGCGGGCTGCTGCAGAGAGATCACGGGGGGTCCCAGTGGCGGGCCCCCCATGATCAAACATCTTATCCCCTATCCTTTCGATAGGGCACAAGATGTTTTTGCCCGGAATACCGCTTTAACTGATATTTATTGAATACTTTGTGCAAAAGTCTTTGTTGGTAATGATAGCTTTAAGATGCCTCCTGTATGGAAAAACTAGTCACATGCATTGCACTGGGGTATTTTGTCCCATTCTTTCACACAAGCAGTCTTCAAATCTTAAAGGGGTTATCCACCATAAAGTGATTTTAGTACATACCTGCCAGGCTATCTTTTTGTGATGTGTTGGGGTTTGGTCTCTTAAACTACACATCCCATAGTTCCATGCTTGTAACTGTGAAGTTACATTCCTCCCTCCCACACATCAGCCACCACACTCATTTCAACACAACTGAGCTGCATCCATTCAAAAGACCAGCGTTTTCTAACCAGGGGGCCTACAGCTGTTGCAAAATGATCTCCCACGCACCCAGCGGTCACTCCACCCATTGAAGCAGGACTGGCGCCCTTTACATACCTGACTAGTGATGTCATGTCTTGACGCACTGCAACTTGGGAAATCCCGAGACCTGAGTAATTTTGTATGCTGTTAAAAATAAATATTAGGGCAAAAATCTATTAAGAATTGCGAGACCACCGTCACACACAGGTACAGACACTATATTATGAACTACACTAACTTTACAGGCCCTGCAACATTGTCAAATAAAAAAAAATAAAAAAAAAATTAAAAAAACTGGAATACCTCTTTAAAGGTTCTGTTGGCTTCTTCTATGTATCATGATCTGCAGTTCTTTCCATAGGCTTTCAATGGGATTTAGATCAGGTGATTGGCCGGCCATTCTAGCAGCTTTATTTACTTTCCTTAAAGCCATTTGAGAGTTTCCTTGGCTGTGTATTTGTGATCATTGTCTTGCCAAAAAGTTTACTTTCATTTGAACTTTATCATCCTGGTAGATGACAGCAGATTTTTGCCTTGGCAAATTTTCCCTTTCATCCCTCTTTGAATTATGTGACGTGTTCCATTACCATTTATTGAAAAGCCGCCACACACCATGATGTTCCTGCCTACAAATGTTACTGTTGGTATGGTGTTTTAGGGTGATGTGCAGGGACATTTTTATAGCATGTATGTATTATGGCATCCAATCAGTTCCATTTTTCTCCCATTATTTCACAAGCTTTTCCAAATGTGCAGCAAACTTTAAATTCCAAAAGTGGTGCTTGGTTCTCGGACAAGTTTTCTGATTATTCTTTTCATTCCTTTAAAGGGGTACTCCAGTGATAAACAATTTTTTTCAGATCAACTGGTGCCAGAAAGTTAAACAAATTTGTAAATGACTTCTATTTAAAAATCCTTAACCTTCCAGTACTTTTCAGCTTCTGTATGCTACAGAGGAAGTTGTATTTTTTTCTGGAATTCTTTTCAGTCTGACCATAGTGCTCTCTGCAGACACCTCTGTTCATGTCAGGAACTGTCCGGAGTAGGAGCAAATCCCCATAGCAAACCTATCCTGTTCTGGACAGTTCCTGAAATGGACCGAGGTGTCAGCAGAGAGCACTGTGGTTGTTATGTTATGTGCTCCGGCCGCACACGCTAGCCATGAGCGCATGGTCCCCTTACTTGCTATAGCCCCAGTCCGTCACTCTCTGGGTGTTTCTCCTGCCTCCGCCTCGGCTTCTCTGCTCCAGCGCGTGTGTCCCCGTCCCCTAAAGCGTGCTCACGCCGGAGCTTTAAGATTTAAAGGGCCAGTACGCTCATTAGTGCAATCCACCTGTAGCTCATTTATAAATTCCTCCACCCTCCTCAGTTTCCTGCCGGATCTTTGTTGCCTTGAGCAAGAGAGAAAGCATTCCTGTTATTGCCTTGCCGTATATCTAATCTCTTGCTTTGTGACTCGACCTTGCTCCTCTGCCTCCTCCCTACTGACATCCTGCTATGTCTAGACTACGCTACTGTGCCGCCTGCCCTGATCTTCTGCTATCCAGACTATGAGCTCCCTCCTGTGCCTCGCATCTCCTCAGCCCCCTATGTGGTCGAGCCGTGCCAGGGGTAGCGACCTGGGTGTCGCCTGCAGCAGCAAGTCCATCCCGATTAGCGGCGGGCTCTGGTGAAAACCAGCGGCACCTTAGACTCCACTCCCTGGTATGGACTGAGTCATCTGCTACACAGGTCCGGCGGATCCACATCCACCAAGGTTCCTGTCTTCAGAAAGGTGAGTGTTACAGTGGTCAGACAGAAAAGAACTCCAGAAAAAATACAACTTCCTCTGGAGCATACAGCAGCTGATAAGTGCTGGAAGGATTAATGTTTTTAAATAATTTACAAATCTGTTCATCTTTGTGGCATCAGTTGATTTAAAAACAAAACAATCCACTGGGGTACCCCTTTAAGGGCAAATTGATGGTGAAATGATTGTCTTTACACTCACTTATGATGGCCCCAACAGTGCTCACTGGAAAATTCAGAAGCTTAGAAATGCACCTGTGACCAGTCCAATGCTATAGTTATGCAAAAATTATGTTGTAAAGGTCTTGAGACAGCTCTTTGCCTTTACCTATCATGAGATGTGTCACGTGTGACACCTTGGCAATGAGACCTTTTTGTAGCCATTAGTTGGGACTGTACCAGCTAATACAAATTTGCACTGACAAGGGGATGGATTGTTTTTTATTTATGATAGATTTCAGCTATTGTCTTGGCTTTCCATGCCTTTTTGCACCTCCCTTTCTTCATGTTTTCAATACTGTTTCATTTCAGATTATTACAAATAACTTAATTTCTGAGCGTATTTGTTTTTGTTTCTTTGTATGTATGGATTTCTTGGGTTGTTATTAACATATAGTGAAAATTGCATGTTAATAGCACATTGGAAATATAATTTGTGAGACAAATGGTGATATGTTCAATACTTATTTCACCCGCTATAGAAATATAACAGGTATGTGTGGATGAACAGCAAATATCATTTTATTTTATTTTATTATACTGTCAGTCATAATTTAAATGTCTTTTATGCGAGTACACACATTATACATATGGCGAGCTGTGTGAATTAGAATCTGCAACATTATCCTAGTATAGAGAGTGACGAAATTTAATTTACTTACTGTTTAACATTTAGATGATCCTGTGATCTGTTTTCTTGGCAGGCTTTTTTATATGCCGGCTTTGTGTGAATAGCTGTCCTCTTCATTTTTATCCAGGAAGAAACGAAAATGAAAGGTCACATGTATTTTCACACTAAGGTAGACAAAAGACTTTGCATAACAATGCTCAGCTACGGTGTTCATGATCGACATGTCGGGTGAGACATATCCATAAAGAAGTAACCAAGGGTTCATAATTTAAGATGTAATATCTCTGCAACACTTTATTTTAAAATTAAATAAATCATTGTTGGGGGGGGGGGGGGAGGGCACAGAACAAGCTTAAGTAGTATAAAATCCTTTTTTGGAACAAAAAAAGAAACCTAAGCTCTGCTGGAAATTTACTGAAAGTAAAGCTTCTAAAAGCATGCTTAGGGGTGTAAAAGGTCATACTGTGACATGTAGGGATGTGTAAATGTCAATTATGTGATATTGTCAATGTGTCAAAATAGAAGGATGTGACAGAAATGTGCAGAGGGCTACAATTATTTGTTTGACTTTGTTAAAGTCAAGGAAATGTACTTTTATTTAAAGACTAAAGGGGTTACAACTTTCAAATGCTACACTGACCTGAAATTCAAAAAGGTTAATGAATTATTATTATCATTATTATTATTATTATTATTATCATTAACCCCTTAAGGACACCGCCCATTTTGGCCTTAAGGACACAGCCAATTTTATTTTTGTGTTTTTGATTTTTCCTCCTCGCCTTCTAAAATCCATAACTCTTTTATATTTCCATTCACAGACCCATATGAGGGCTTGTTTTTGCATGACAAGTTGTACTTTGTAATGACATCATTCATTTTACCCTAAAGCGTATGGTAAACCCAAAAATAGATTTTTTTGTGTAAGGAAATTAAAACGCAAATCACAATTTAGCAAATTTGGGTGTTTGTGTGTGTATGTATGTGTGTGTGTGTGTGGGGGGGGGGGGGGTCGTTTTCACACAGTACCCTTTATGGTAAAAATGTAAAGTTTTCTTTATTCTATGGGTCAATACGATTATAATGATACCCATGGTTACATACTTTTCAATTATTGTGCTGCTTTTAAAAATCTCAAACTTTTTTTTACAAAATCAGAACGTTTAAAACTGTCCTATTTTGACCACCTCTAACATTATAATTTATCCGTATACGGGGAAGTGTGAGGGCTCATTTTTTGCGCCATGACCTGTAGTTTTTGTTAGTACCACTTTTGCATATATGTGACTTTTTGATCGCTTTTTTTTTTTTTTGCAATGTGATATGACCAAAAAGCAGAAATGTTTTACTTTTTTTTCAACATATGCGCCGATCACCGTACGGGATCGTTAACATTGTATTTTTATAGTACGGACATTTACGCATGCAGTGATACAAAACATGTTTATTATTTATGATATTTTATGCTTTTTATTATTAAAATAGGGATAAAATCTCTATTGGGGAGGGGCTTTTCAAATTTTTTTTCCACTTAAAAAAAAAATTAACATTTATTTTGCACTTTTTTTTTGTCCCCATTGGGGACTATTAATGGCAATCATTAGATTGCTAATACTGTTCAGTGCTATTCATAGGTATTATGTAGTAGTATTAACGTCAATCTTCTGCTCTGGTCTGCTGGAAGGCAGATCAGAGCAGAAGACCGCGGGAGATGGATGGAGGAAGAGGAGGGACCTCCATCCGCCATCTTGACTTATCTGATCTCCGATCTGATCTGTATTGATTAGGGCATCTGTGGAGTTAATGGCTGACATCAGCGCAATCGCTGATGTCCGCCATTACCGGCGGGTCCGCAGCTACTGACAGCCGCCGGGACCCATCGTGCATGAAGTGAGCACCGCTCCTGTGCTCGTTTCATAACCGTGCCGTAAATGTATGTCGCTGTGCATGAAGTACCTCACTGCAGTGCCATACATTTATGGTGCATGTAATTAAAGGTTTAATATTGATGATTATTATTAATTGTATTCTTCTTCTTATTCTTCTTCTTATTATTATTATTATTGGCTTAGATTACACATGAGTTTCCTTGAATAAAGAAGCACAAAAAGCGGGGATGATTCTAGCTTTTCAAGCTTTTAATTTGCCCCACCCCCTTGATTGGTTTGCGCTCAGTAAATCTGCAGCATAAAACAGTACCAGGAAAGTGGAACATATTCTTTTGTTGAAATCGTGCAGTGGGGGTGGGTGACCAGCTTTTCACCTGCCCCCTGCCTCACAACTACAACTCCCAGCATGCCATTACTGTAAGGGCATGCTGGGAGTTGTAGTCGTGCAGCTTGGGCTAGGTGACAAGCTTCTCACTAGCCCGCACATCTCCCGCACCACATGACTACACCTCCCTTCATGTCCTTATTGTAAGGGTATGCTGGGAGTTGTAGTCATGCAGCACTGGAGATTCGCGGGCGAGTGACAGTAAATGTATTAACCTATTTTTCTTTTTTCTCATTTCAGATCCGTGTATCCTGCGGACTACTTCAGATTCAGATGACTATGTGGATAACCAGCATTTTTTAAACCTTTTTCTTTAATTCACTTGACAGGCTTAGTAGTGGAATGCCCGAAGCATAAAAAATGGCACTCCTAGGCGGTAACAGGCTGATGTTATTTAGGCTGGGGAGGGCAAAACAATGGTCCTCACCCACCTTGGTAACATTAGGCTGTTGCTGCTTGGTTGGTATCTGGCTAAGATTCTTAATATTTAATTATTTATGCAAAAAAAGTGTGGAGTTCCCCATATTTTCATTCTCAGCCAGGTACTAACCAAGCAGCAACAGCCTGACATTACCAGGCGGTGGGTACTGGGGTAATAATTGGGGGTTAGCGCAAGCTGTTTTTGTGGCTAACGTTAAGCCCCGGCTTAGTGATGGACTCGAACCATAAGACGGCTACCACTACTAAGCCTGTCAAGTAAATAAAAAATGTAAAAAACACAACACGTTTAAAAAAAAATATTCCAAAAAACACTCCTCCACAACCCCTCGTTAACCATTTTATTAAAATTTAACAGAAAAAAACAAAAAAAACACGCTGGTCATCGTACTTCTCTGAATCTAAATTAGTCAACAAGTTACATGGCTCTGAAATGAGAATGAAAAAAAACGGGTTAGTACATTTAGGGGGAAAAAGTGGAAATAAAATGTGATAAACACATATTATATATATATATATATATATATATATATATATATATATATATATACATCTCACAATTTTTTTTTTCATTTTTCAAAGCCACAAAGTGGTGTTCTGAACTCACTTATTGATTTTTGCTTATGTGTGCTAAGAAAAATGGTATTCAAAAGCAATTTATTTTTTGTTTTTTTTCTTATGTGAGCCAAATTTATCAACCCCTGTGATAGTATGGTAAATATGTCACACACAAGCAAAACTAAAAAAAATAAATAAATAAATAAATAAATAAATTACTACAGAACTCGCTTACCAAAGCAACAATGATAAATGTACCCTGATACCTCTATATATTAGTCATACGGTTGCCAAAAAAAAAATATTACTATGTAAGGTCCCGATGCTGCCCCCTCCGAGACTGTCATTTGTGGTAAGATGCTCCTATCGCCTCATGAAAGATGCAGCCCTGAGAAAAGGAATATTGTCAGTAAAAGCTTGTGCAAATATTAAGTATTAAAATAATGCTTAATTCAAATTTTGTGTGAAGGGAACCTGTCATCAATTTCATGCTGCCTGAACCCCAAGTTATCAGGGTGGTCCCCAGTGACTTTGTCCTGCCCTGCCAAACCTGGTGGATATATCTCTCCCTATACCCAAATTAAGGCTGGAGGAACATGAAGAAGCCACTGGAGACCTCTTCGACGACTTGTGGTTCAGGCAACGTGAAAGTGAGGACATGTTTCCTTCAAGATCAAAGGAAAGATCGATTTGCTTCCTTCCTGTTGCTTCCTCACTGATATGTGAGAGCTGGAAAATAGGAAATAACACAATCATACAATTCTGTTTATAAGCCCCTTTGAGTCTACAATGTAAAGCACCTGTCATTTAGGCAACTTTTCAGGATAAATTGCCCTGTGTATATACAAGAGGAGTAGCACTACATACAATTACATAACTTAAATAAGACATTTTATTTATCAGACTCACCTCCAGCATCACAAGACAAGACCACGTCATGAAAAAGCTCAAGGGTCCTGAGTCGGGTCCTCACAAGTGACTGAGAACCCTTGGCGTGGGTTGTGAGCTTGCATATTTAGGACAAAATCTCAATTAATACCTCATGTTTATCATATGGAGTATATGGCCTTGTGATTCTGGGGAGCCCAGGATGTCAGTGCTTTGTGGGGTGCACATAGAAGGTGCTGGACAGCCCGCCTGCTCGAATAGTATGGGCGTCACTAGGTTGTAAGCCGGCATGGTGCACTACATGTTATCATGTCACTGCCACCCTGTGTATGCCTTATCTTTGTGCAACTATACTACCAAGCAGCTACCCCCTCATGAATAGTAGGCGAATGATTGGTTGTTCATTAGTATTTTGCACCTGTGTGACCTCCCCTTATACAGCAGTGTGACTGGTCAACATCTTAATGGGAATAGGTGCCTAGCCTGCATTTGTATCAGTAATAAGTAAGTATGGCCTCTTTTCTGTGATTTTTGAGTAATTTTTTTCACATTTTCTGTGATTTGTTTTTTTTACTCATGTTTAGTTGGTCACAATTAAAGCAGGAATATGCCAGACCACAATGCATGTTTTAGCTCAACCTTTGTCACCTGAACAGGAAGGAGAAAAGTGATGCCTGGTACTTCGACACAGTTATATTGTCCCTTTAACACCGGACGCTGGGTAAAGTAATCACAGTCCTCAAGCTGTCCGCTGTTGGTGCTCAGCACATAGGTATGAGACAAATATAATATCACAATGAAGAAATGAAAGAAAGCAGTGCCGCACTCACCATTCGTGCCCAGACTTTTTTATTGCAAAAAATCTCAGCAGGTACATAGGTCAAGTATCCGTGGGATAGTCTCCGTTTCGTGTGTCAAGAACACTTTGTCTGCAAACGCTCAGCGAGCGTTGGCAGACGAAGTGTGCTTGACACCTGAAAACACTTGTTTGCTCAGCAAAATCAAATATGTGAATTGTGAAATGAAAAAATAGGGGTATCTAGATAGAGGGTTGCATATCATAATATTTGAAAAAAGCTTCACTCAAAGGTCAAAAAGACAGGTTCAGGTATCAACAAGAATGCCTCAGTAGTCCTCAGAACATGTGTGGTATCCCAGTACAGAATATTGTTCTGTACAGTCCTAAACTCCCCTCAGGTAGAGTCCCTTAGGTCCACAAGGCTCTCCTGCAGGGTTCCCCCTAAGTCATTATATGGTATTGTATTGTATATTAAGTATGTACATCTATTGTATGTATTGTACAGTGAATGTAAGTGATATATGAAGGTTGTTCGGATGTTTACACTGTATAGGACCTTCCTAAGGTCATTTGATTTGTCATGTGATATGTGATCACATAATATACCCAGAGTTCCAGAGACCCAGGTAACCCAGGCAACCAGCTACCAATGGGCTTTAGTCCAGCCCCCTGATATATAAGGGGCTGTAGTCTCCATGTTCTCTCACTTAAAGCAAGCACAAGTCCCATACTAGTCAAGTCCAGCATATCTAGGTTAAAGCCTATGAATCTGCAGCCATATCAAATCTGTGAGTACAAGTCAAATCTCTACTAAAGTCATAACAATAGTACAGTGGCCTGCATCTCTATTATTGCAACTACAAGTCCAAGCAAGCCTGAGAGGTTCCCTGTGTCCCGGTCACCTCTGTGGAAGTTGGCGATTTGTAAAGACTGTTTTCTGCCCTCTTCAGTAAAGTTCCAGTTCATCAAAACCCTGCTTTGGACTCTGATTTACTCTATGCTGTTTGGGGTTGGTTATCGGTGGTACCCTACACCATACAACCACCTCCTGGCATCACGAACACAAGGGGTTAACAACATCTTTCCCCAGGGGTTAATACCATCTGGCCCCGCTACCTACACCGCTACACCCCGTGGCCCCGCCATAACACCGTGGTCACCACACATGTAAAGGACAATATGTCCCGCCTTGGTCGGTGATAGGCTGAGAGCAGTGTCATGTAACAGGCAGTAGGGAGAAGGCGGGGCCCAGGCTCCTTTCATGACACTGCGCTCAGCCTATCACTGGCCGAGGTAGAACATTGCTGCGGTCAGCGATAGGCTGATCGCAGTGTGAGGATTCGTGCACACGGAAGCAGGAAGGAGACCGGAACCGGAGGACCGAAGATCTATATCGGTACAACGAGGGAGTGTCTAAAGGTTTTTTTATGTTTTGTTTTTTGCAGCCCGGGCCAGAGGCGTAGATTGTAGTTTTTGAGCCCCCAAGCAAAATCTACAACAGGTTTCCATATGCCAAATATAATACTGGTCGCTTATGGGGCAGTTGGGCTATGGGGCAGTTGTGCTTAGGGCAGTCCTTAGGCACCAGGACCTCGGTGCGACTGCTACCTCTGCTACCTCTATAGCTATGCCCCTGGCCCGGGCTCAATGGAATTATAACAATTCCCGCTACACTACTTACTTTTGCAAGTAAGAAACTATAGAGAAAACTAGTTTGATGTAATTCAGTTTCTAAACCCATTATGTCTTGATCACTTGAGTATAAAATTCATCATAATCAATGCTATTGTGCCATTTACCACTTTTATCATACACTGATGAGCACTGAGTAATATTTTTAGTCATTACTGCCTTTTACAATAAGCTTAGCTCTTGGTATTTATATCCTTAGTTGCTTCTATTTCAGTTACGCATCTATTCTTTCCTACATGAGTTGAGTGTTCTCTATTGTATGGTTTCTCTTTGTACATACTCTGCTAGTATTGAGTCTTCTGAAGATTTATGACTATTCCCTTATGGTTGTTCCCAAGTACTGTTAAAATTGATTAAAATGATTCTGATGACTGATCAATATATTAATACTTATATGCAGTTGCTAATGCTGCAGAAAGATATTTGTTACCTAGCATTAACCTATATATCAGCTTGCTATTTGCTTGTAACTAAGATTAGGATCTTGGGAGGAGGCAAGAAGAAGCTCGATAAGAAGAGGTTTAAAGTTGGGAGACAAAATATTTGAAGAAATATAGACTATGCAGAAGGACAGATATATCCGGAATTTTCTGGTAGAATAGGGAGAAGGCAACATAAGTGAACTATGGTCAAGAAAGAAATGAATGCTTAATATGCTAATATATACAGACGGAATACTCAAATAACCAATCAAAAAATAACATGATGATTTTGATGTGATAACTAACCTCTCCTTTTTGTCAAATGTAAAAACCAATGTTCTTCCATATAATAAATAGGACTCTCAGAACTCTTTGGGGCAGCTCCTTAGCTTCCTGCTGAGAAGGAGTTTTATACCAACTTTTTGTCTGGTGTGTATTCCTTGTGTCGACACTCAGCAGTATACAGCAGCAGTCACGCACATTTTAAGGCCTAAACTGCAGCCAACCTTGACAGTACGGCCGATTATATTAGCATATTATCAGCTCTATAAAATTAAATGCAGTAGTCCCAGGAGGTGCGCTAATGTTACTGAGGGGAAAGCACTTGTGGTATGGCTAGGACATGTGGTGGCAAAGCTCGTCACTCTCACAGTCTGGTTGGCATGAGGACTTCCACAGTGTTGTCCCATGCATTGTGTGCTGGTGTAGTGAAGAGAGGTTTTCCCTTTGTCAGCACTCTGCCCCATCCCCTCAGCCCATGTCTATTTTAATTGGCAGGAAACGGCATAGGGCCCTGTTTTCTCTGGTAGTCTCTCAGTTTTTGATTTGGAGCACATGGTAAGTGTGTTTTTTCACCTGGTTACACTGGGGCCATGTCTGTGAGGTGGTGCGGCCCAGGGTCTAGTTAGGCAGCATTGGGGCTGCTCCATCAGTGGGTCGATACCCCTGTGAGCATTAGTGTTGCGGCAGTGGTAGTTGCCTCTCAGTGCATCACAATTTTATGCTAGGGATGTTAAGGACCCACTAGCGACCATGTCTGTTTTTTCTCTCAATTTCATTTCACCTAGTAAAAATAGGGGCTACACCAGGGCTCAAGTGCTGCAGGAACGCATGGGAACAGCAGAAACACTGTTCTCTTTAGGACCAGCCTTAATCGTGGGTGAGTTCATTCAACTTTTTTTTTCCCTGGACTCGATCTCTGGGCTACACAGTTGATGTACATGATATGATTGTTCTCCTGGGGGCTTAGTCTGCAAAGTTTCTGGCCTAAAGGTTTTCTGGGTGCCTATTATGGTCAGATACAGGAGTAATTCAAACACTGAAGATCTTTGACCAGTTTAGCAAACTTTACTTTACTCTCCCTCTCTGAAGCAGGGTAATAATTCTTTATTTTCAGTATATGGAGCACAGTGAAGCACAGAGGAAGGTACTGCTGGTCTGCATGACCTACCAATATCTATCTTTACAGTTTGGCTCAAAGGCAGGGACAATTCCACAGATCCTAAACCATCCTCCCTCACAGACCTCAACCCCCTAGACTAACTTCCTAACTGTATAGAGGTATTGGTTTAGAATTAACTCCCCCCCCCCCACCCTTACCTAAAATATTCTAGTGTAATGCCTGTGTAATGCATGGGTGACCCTTGTTGCTTCCAGCTAGAAATGGTGTGAATTCAATAAAAGCACATAGAAACAATAAAAAAACTACAAACACATAGTGTAAAACAGCATAGAAGGGCAATTACTTATTAACGCCATTTGGAACTTAAGGACTAAGACAATTTAATTTTTAAGTTTTCGTTTTTTCCTCCTCCCCTTCAAAAAATCATAACTCTTTTATATTTTCATCCACAGACTAGTATGAGGGCTTGTTTTTTGCGCGACCAGTTGTCCGTTGTAATCCCATCACTCACTTTACCATAAAATGTATGGCACAACCAAAAAAATACTATTTGTGTGGGGAAATTAAAAAGAAAACCGCAATTTTGAAAATTTTGGAAGATTTTGTTTTCACGCCGTACAATTTATGGTAAAAATGACATGTGTTTTTTATTCTCTGGGTCAATACGATTAAAATGATACCCATGATTATACACTTTTCTATTACTGTTGCGCTTTAAAAAAAACGCAAACTTTTTAACCAAATTAGTACGTTTAAAATCCCCCTATTTTGAAGACCTATAACTTTTTCATTTTTCCGTATAAGCGGTGGTATGAGGGCTCATTTTTTGCGCCGTGATCTGTACTTTTTATTAATACCATATTTGCTTATGCAAAACTTTTATGACATTTCTTATTAAAAAAAAATTGCGAATAAAATGTTGTAAAAAAGCTGCTATTTTGGACTTTTTTTTTACTTTCACGCCGTTCACCGTACGGGATCATTTACATTTTATTTTAATAGTTCGGATATTTATGCACACAATATGTATATAAAATAATCTTTTTTACACTTTTTGGG
The DNA here is from genome assembly GCF_029499605.1 of Hyla sarda. Lineage (NCBI taxonomy): Eukaryota > Metazoa > Chordata > Amphibia > Anura > Hylidae > Hyla > Hyla sarda. Next base: position 40,712,552 of record NC_079194.1, read on the forward strand.
GGTAGAATAGGGAAAATGGGACAATTTACGTTTTATTGGGGGAGGGGGTTTTTCACATTTTTTTTTTAACTTTATTTTTTTTTTACTTTAATTTTTACACTCCTATAGTCCCCATAGGGGACTATTTATAGCAACCATTCGATTGCTAATGCTGTTCAGTGCTATGTATAGGACACAGCACTGACCAGCATTATCGGTCATCTTCTGCTCTGGTCTGCGGGAAGGCAGATCAGAGCAGAAGACTCCCGGAAGGCAGCGGAGCCAGTTGAGGGGACCTCCGTCTGCCGTGCAGGATAATCGGATGATCCGATCATCCTGTTAAATGACCACGATGCTGCAGATGCCGTGATCTATATTGATCACCACATCTGAGGGGTTAATGGCAGACATCGGCGGGATCGCGAGTGTCCGTCATTACCAGCGGGTTCCTGGCTGCGATCCACAGCCGGGACATGCCGCGCATGATGCCGGCATCGCTCCGATGCCCACGGTTATGCTCAGGACGTAAATGTACGTCCTGGTGCGTTAAGTACCACATCACCAGGACGTACATTTACGTCCTGCGTCGTTAAGGGGTTAAATAAGACAATAACGGTACAACACCCAACCAATAGGCCAAACAGGGCTCCCAGTGGGACACACTGCATAAAAGTCTGTTTCCTTAAAGGGGTACTCCGCTGAAAACATCTTATCCCCCATCCAACCCGTGATCTCCGCTGCGACACCCCTGTCATTTGGTGCACAGGGCTCCATGCCTGATGACTGGCGATGCCAGCCACCACGCCCCCTCCATTCACGTCTATGGGAGGAGGCTTGACGGATAATTAATAGCCATCACGCCTCCTCCCCTAGACATGAAGCTGCAAGCTTCCGTGTTCCAGATGCTGCCACTGTCAGCCCGAGGATCGCGGAGGTCCCCAGCAGAGGGACCCCTGCGATCTAACATCTTATCCTCTATCTATTAGAAAGAGGATAAGATTTTTAAAGAGAGTACACCATTAAAGAGGGTTTTATTTTCCTATTGTCCACAGCCTGCCTCATAAAATAATTAAAACTTTAACTCACTATCTTCCCCTCCCTTGTAGGTTCCGGTATCTGGATACCTGACCCTGGCCAATCTCCGCTGACAGTCTCTACTGAGCCAGCTGGATCTCTAGACATGACAGCACAACACCGCTCAGCCAATCCCTGTCCACAGCAGTGTCCCACCTTGACCAGTCATTGGTGAGCAGCAATGTCAGTTCCTCCAGCTATAGACACTACACTCTGCAGCTCAGGAGACAACAACGGATAGAGCACCCTGGTACTGGAAGCTACGATGGAGTGGAGCAAAGTGAGTTAAATTTTTTAGTATTCTATTCAGATCGCTGGGGACAATAGGAAAGAGAAAAAAAATCCACCGAACAACCCCTTTAAGGGAGTACTTCACTGCTCAGCGTTCGGAACATTCAGTACAGAATGCTGTGTGTGCGCGCGTTCGCGTACCCAGCGTTTAGAACTAAATGTTCCGAAAGCTGTACAGTACTCTGGAGGAAAACTTTTTTTTTAAATGAACTTGTGCCAGAAAGTTAAACAGATTTGTAAATTACTTCTATTAACAAATCTTAATCATAGTAACATAGTTCATGAGGTTGAAAAAAGACCAAAGTCCATCAAGTTCAACCTATAACCCAAGTGAGTCCCTACTGAGTTGATCAAGAGGAAGGCAAAAAACCCTCATAATAGAGGTAAAAATTCCTTCCTGACTACAAATATGGCATCAGAATAAATCCCTGGATCAACGTTCTGTCCCTATAAATCTAGTATACATAACCAGCGATGTTATTACTCTCCAAAAATGCATCCAGACCCCTTTTGAACTCTTTTACCGAGTTCACCATGACCACCTCCTCAGGCAGAGAATTCCACAGTCTCACTGCTCTTACAGTAAAGAACCCCCGTCTGTGGTGGTGTAGAAACCTTCTTTCTTCTAGACGTAGAGGATGCCCCCTTGTTATAGATACAGTCCTGTGTATAAATAGATCATGGAGAGATCTCTGTACGGCCCCCTGATATATTTATACATAGTTATGAGGTCTCCCCTAAGCCTTCTTTTTTCTAAACTAAATAACCCCAATTCTGCTAATCCATGTTCATCCTATATTATTAAATGGTACTACTCTAACTACCCATTACTACTTATGATTACTGGGTGTCACACTTTGCACATATTTCCAGTAAGTCTTCCTGTGACGAGAGAGGGGAGGACTACGGGATCTAGTAAGGAAAAATCCTATTCTTCGCTGCAGAGTTATAGGTATGACTATAAAATACTTTAAAACTGCTTATGTGATGTTTTTATTTTTCAAGATGACCTATAATGATCTACCGGATATGTCTATAATATCCGCAACATCCAAAGACATGATTCTGCAAATTACTATTTCTACATACAGCTGAGTGATTGCTTTAGTAATATTTATATAACTGTGTTATATTTGTTATGTATTGTTCCTTGGCCACGTTGTTTTCTTTGGCCAATCTTTCCTTTGTTGTAAATTTCTCAAAAAAAAAAAATCCAATAAAAATTATTTAAACCATTCCCCTTATTACTCTGGTTGCCTGTCTTTGAACCCTCTCCAGCTCCACTATATCTTTCTTGTACACTGGTGCCCAGTACTGTACATAGTATTCTATGTGTGGTCTGACTAGTGATTTGTACAGCGGTAGAATTATTTCCTTGTCGTGGGCATCTATGCCTCTATTGATGCACACCATGATTTTCTTAGCCTTGGCAGCAGCTGCCCGACACTGGTCACTAAAGCTAAGTTTACTATTAACTAAGACCCCTAAGTCCTTTTACATGTCAGTCGTCCCAAGTGTTCTCACATTTAATACGCAATCCCAGCCCAGATTTTTCTTCCCCATGTGCATAACCTTACATTTATCAGTGTTGAACCTCATCTGCCACTTCCCAGCCCAAACCTCCAACCTATCCAGATCCATTTGTAACAGTGCACTGTCCTCTATAGTGTTTACCGCTTTACAGAGTTTAGTATCGTCTGCAAAGATTGCTACTTCACTATTCAACCCCTTTACAAGGTCATAAATAAATACATTAAATAGAACAGGACCCAAGACGGACCCCTGTGGTACCCCACTAGTAACAGTCACCCAATCAGAATAAGTACCATTAATAGCCACCCTCTGTTTACTATCACTGAGCCAGTTACTTACCCACTTGCACACATTTCCCCCAGCCCAAACCTTCTCATTTAATGCACCAACCTTTCATGTGGGACCGTATCAAATGCTTTGAAAAATCCAGATATACAACATCCATCGATTGCCCTTGGTCCGGTCAGGACCAATCCCTCATAAAGCCATGCTGATATGGTGTCATACATTTATTTTTATTAAGATATTCCAAAATTTCATCCCTTAGAAAACCCTCAAACTATTTACATATAACTTAGGTTAAACTAACAGGTCTATAATTCCTGGGGTCACCTTTTGATCCCTTTTTAAATATTGGTACCACATTTGCCATGTGCCAGTCCTAGGGAACAGTACCTGTTACTATAGAATCCCTAAATATTAAAAATAGGGGTCTATCTATCACATTAATTCCTTCAGAACACGGGGGTGAATGCCATCTGGACCTGGTGATTTGTCTATTTTGATTTTTTGTAGGTGGCACTGTACTTCTTCCTGGGTTAGACAGGTGACATGTACTGGGGAGTTTACCTTATCACACTGTATTTCACCTGGCATTTGAACACTGTGGAGAAGAATTTGTTTAATAAATTTGCCTTTTCCTGATCTCGATTTATAATTTCTTCCTCATAATTTTTTAAAGGGCCCACACTTTCATTTTTGATCCTTCCAGTACTTATTAGCTGCTGAATACTACAGAGGAAGATATTTTCTTTTTGGAACACAGAGCTCTCTGCTGACATCTCTGTCCATTTTAGGAACTGTCCAGAGCAGCATATGTTTGCTATGGGGATTTTCTCCTACTGTGGACAGTTCTTAAAATGGACAGAGATGTCAGCAGAGACCACTGGGCTCGTGATGTCAGCAGAGTGCTCTGTGTTCCAAAAAGAATAGAATTTCCTCTGTAGTATTCAGCAGCTAATAAGTACTGGAAGGATTAAGATTATTTTTAATAGAAGTAATTTACAAATCTATTTACATTTATGGCACCAGTTCATTAAAAATAAAAAAACGGAGTACCCCTTTAAGCTAATGTTCAAAAAATCTAGAAAATCTTAGAGATTCAGCAGGTGAAGGACATTTTTTCCTCTTTCTTTAGCCTCTATAAAATCTTTCCAACATTAAATGCACATTAGCTTCAGAGACAGTGAATCAGTGTTCTTTATAATTTACACAAAAAGTCTATTTTGGTGCTGTCCCTGATTAGCTGCTTATGTCCTGCTGCTTCTTATCTTGACATTCGAGCTGTCTTGCTTTTGAAGATAAGTGCTGCTGAAAGACAGGTGTTAGAGATTAGTAAACATACAGCACCCTGGGTATTTAATCTTAGTTCTACATGTGAAGGATACTGCCACTTGGCAAGGAATATTTTTAGACTGTTAAAGGACCAAGAATTTATCACCTGGATGACATACTGGCAACAGGTCCAGTGTTTACTCTACACAGAGTATTGCTTTAATATAAAAATATTGCTTCTACCTGTTTGTACATTCTGTACAATTACTGTAGGAAGTTTTATTTATAAAAAACAAAAACAATTAAATGAATTCTCCGGATAGTGTACAGAAAACAAATATATTGTTTGTAATGGCAATATTTTCTATAGTGGATATAAATCTGTCCAATTTAACCTATTACTCTGCAGATTTAAAGGGATATTCCAGGAATGTATTTTATTTGACTATGGTACAGGGGTTGTAAAGTCAAAGTAGTTCATAATATAGTGACTGTCAGGGCTGGTCCTGTCTATAAGCAAAATAGGCAGCCGCCTCGAGCGCCCTCTTGGTGGGGGAGCCGCTCTGCCTGCTGCAAGAAAGTTAGAAACCAGCCAGCATCCGAAGCACCCCCCAAGCCAGCACCGTTGCAGGCAGGGTGGTGTTACAATGGGGGGGGGTGTTACATTGTGTCCCACCCAGTAGTAAGGTGATTACATGATGAGGAGGTTTGTTACAGTGTGTCACCCCATTAGGAAGGTGGGGCGGGTCAAGGGGTGGTAAAATTAGCTATCACCTAGGGTGGCAAAAATCCTTGCCCCAGCCATGGTGTCTGTATCCGTGTTTAATGGTTCTCTCACAATTCTTCTGTGACTTTTTCCCAAGGTTTATTTTTTACAGCATACAAAATTATGTCTCAGGTTTTCCCAGGTTGCCTTGCGGCACAAGACATTACATCACTAGTCAAGTGTTAAGATGGAGCCTGTCTTTGCTTCAATGGGTGGAGCGACCACTGGGTGGGAGATCATTCTGCAAGAATCTGTAAGAGCTGGAGGCACCCTGGTCAGAAAACACTGGTCCATTGTATGGAAAGGACTACAGGTGTGTTTCAGTGGGTGGGGTGAATGATGTGTGGGAGGGAGAAAAATGACCTCACATTTACAAACAAGGAATCATGGGACTTGTAGTTTGACGGAACAAACTCCAACAGGAGTAAATAGATAGCCTCAGCTTTATGGTAATTTCACAACATAGCCGTTTAGCTCCAAAACAAGCACAAATCCTTCCTAGGCATGTGCATTACTGTCTGGCAGGTACCTACTAAAATCTTGGATCACGGCCATGTAAATGAGCCCTAACTGAGTAGTCTATGCTACAAAATAGGTCATTAAAAAGTCAATTTTGCCAAAAAGGAAATATTCAACCCTTGTCAAAGTTCAGTGCCCAAAGGCTGATCCTCTGGATCACAGTTGAGGGACAGTTGATCAGTTAGCCCCATTTCTTAAAAATAAAAAAACAATATCATGTATTTTTTTGTTTAAATCCTGGATGCTTAACTTCTAGAATAAAATATTTTCCACATGAACTCCATAGCTTGAATAACTGCAGTAAGTGATCACTGCTGAAGATGCAGACGGCACATTTAGTATATTGCACTGAAATAAGCCTCTAACTTTCCAATCACTTTGAAATACATGTAGATTGTGGTAATAAAAATAAAAAAGCAGAGTGAACTACTACTGTGTATTCTATAGTTTATAGTAATTAGGAAATGTGTCATACAGTATCAAGTCTCATTGATACTTCCGAGTTTTGGACAATAAATTGCCTTAGTATTTGTAGGCCAATACCTACAGTGGGTCCAACATATAGAAGAAGTATAAATCTTTCCATTATATATACTTTTTTTTCTGTTTATTCTTTACTTACTGTTATGGGTTAGATGCCAAATACTGACCTAAATGCACTTATGAACGAATAAAGTGTCTTTTTTTTTTAGATCACATTTACTGTGTTTGGAGTACCAGCCATAAAATGAGGAACATCTCTAGTGCTGCCATTACGGTAGCTCGAGAATGTGAACAGCGTTTGATTTAAACTTGTCAAATTATATTTAACAAACAAGAAAGTATCTTGGCAAAGGCAAAGGAAATGTGATATTAAAAGAACTCGCACCATATGTTTTCAGGTTGTAAGCCAAGAAGTAATCGGGTCAAGTCAGTAGAGTGTTCTGAAGATGAAATGCTTGCCAAACACCAGTCTGAAAAAGGTGATTTCTCTTTTGGAATGAAGCCCAATAGGTATCACACCTGCCCTAGGTCTTTTTCTTCTTGTTTTTGCCATGTCAGTGTCAGAAGAGTCAAGGCACCAATGGAATTCCAAGTTACCTAAATTGAATATTGTTTTTCCAAAAGGCAAAGGTGATAAATTTCCCAAATAACCATAAACCGAATTCACTAACACCAATTTTAAAGACTGAATAAAAAGTTAACAAATGATTTAGGAAAGTACAAATTATTTATTTCAAGTTTGGACATTAATATCTACTTCCCTGATTCTATATAAATTCAATTAAATTATATTTAAAAAAATTGAAGCACACAGTGTAAATGCATTTTTCTTCATTTAAAAAAGGATCCATCATTTTGGAATAATTGTGGGAATGTATCAAACCTTGTACAGATCAACAAGTTGCCCAGAGTGACCAATAAGATTCCATATTTCAATACGCTTTTAAGTAATGTGGTCTGTGTCTTTTAAGAGGGTGTGGGCTGCTTTCAGAGAAGGACTTGGACAGAGACTCAGTGGGTGGCTGGATGATGTCTTTCTCTCACTCCCTGTATGTAAGTGACAACGGAAGAGGGAAACTGCTCTACATATTTCATGAATAATATTTAGACAATTTAATAGGTTTGTGAGAGGGAAAGGATGGGCTATGGGTTTAGTTTCCCTGAGTGAAACAGAATGCCAGGTGCTGCACAGAGATAACAGGGGGTCCCAACAGCAGGGGTCCCATCGACGTGACCCCCGCGATCAGACATCTTATCCCCTAAAGGCGGAATCCCCCTTTAAGGATAGGGTCACAAATGCCATATTTTTTGCGGCATATTTGTTGCTGTGTATTTTCCTACCCATTGAAGTCAATGGGTAGCAAAATCAGCTGCGTATTTTGCTACCTATTGACTTTCATCTCAACACTTTTTTATACAAATTCTACTATTGTGAGGCACCATATTGTCATGCCATTTGGTCTTGTTTTTAAAGTGTCTTGATATTTCTTGGTGATATTGCCATTTAATCAAAAGTTTTGCCATTTAATCAAAAGTTTTCTTATTGTATCAGTAGTAATGCTCTCTCTTTGCTGTAGTGTAAAATTGACTTCAATGTGTAGGAAAATTCACAAAAGCAAATATGCAGCAAAATACAGTATTTGTGACCCTACTGTTAGGGAACGGTCTCACGTAGGGATGACGCAGCGTAGCTCACACAGTGCAAAATGTGCTGCGCAGTGTGAAATACGCTGCATATTTTCTGATGAGCATACACACAGGATTTCCCTGCCGCAGCCCAGTTTGCAATGAGGTTTGGAGGCGGGTCGCAAGTCAAAGTTACGCTGGCGTGACTTTATTGGGTAGGAAAATACACAACAGCAAATACACAGCAAAATACTGTGTATTCTCTTTGGAGAATACATTGCATATTTCTCACTGCACAGTACTTTTTGCACAGTGGAAAATACGCTGTGTAAGTGCTACGTGGGAGTGTATCCTTAACCTCTTAAGGACCAAGGATGTACAGGTACGTCCTGAGTCCTTTCCCTTTCTATAACATGGGGCCACGACGTGGCCCTGCGTCATAGCGGGTCGGGCCTCTCACAACGGCTGGGAAGCCACATCTACGCCACATCTACAGTGAAAGTAAATCACTGCCGGTTAGCTCAGGGGGCTGTTCGGGATGTCCGCGGCTAAATCGCGGCATCCCGAACAGCTTTGGGACATGAGGAGGTTCTCCTACCTTGCCTCCTTGTATCCGATCGCCGAATGACAGCTCAGTGCCTGAGATCCAGGCATGAGCAGTCAAGCGGCAGAATCATTGATCACTGGTTTCCTATGAGAAACCAGTGATCAATGTAAAAGATCAGTGTGTGCAGTGTTAAAGGTCCCTATGGGAGCTATAACACTGCAAAAAAAAGTGAAAAAAAAGTGAATAAAGATCATTTCACCCCTCCCCTAATAAAAGTTTGAATCACCCCCCTTTTCCCATAAAAAAAAAAAAGTGTAAATAAAAATAAAAATAAACATATGTGGTATCGCCGCGTGTGGAAATGTCCGAATTATAAAAATATATCATTAATTAAACCGCACAGTCAATGGCGTACGCGCAAAAAAAATTCCAAAGTCCAAAATAGTGTATTTTTGGTCACTTTTATATACTGCCTCATATGCGGAAAAATAAAAAAGTTATCGGGGTCAGAAGATGACAATTTTAAACATATAAATTTTCCTGCATGTAGTTATGATTTTTTTCATAAGTACGACAAAATCAAACCTACATAAGTACAGACTAAAGAGAATATGTCATTTTTACTGAAAAATGTACTGCATAGAAACGGAAGCACTCAAAAGTTTCTTTTTTAATTTTGTCTCACAATGATTTTTTTCCGTGTTGCCGTAGATTTTTGGGTAAAATGACTGATGTTATTACAAAGTAGAATTGGTGGCGCAAAACATAAGCAATCATATGGATTTTTAGGTGCAAAATTTAATGTTATGATTTTTTAAAGGTAAGAAGGAAAAAATGAAAGTGCAAAAACGGAAAAAACCCTGGTCCTTAAGGGGTTAAGGAGCATTCCAAGATCTTTTATCTTCAGTCTTTGAGCCCATTATACCAAGTTATAATAATGTTTTATTTGCTTCTTTTACCTCCGTGTATTGCTTTGTCCCATTTCCATACGCAGGACCCACACCTGGAAGTGCCATAGTACAAGTCTTTTTATATTATTTCTGTGACCTTTTCCAACCTTCCATTCCTGAAACAATACGACATAAGTCACATGGTCTCCAGGGGTGTGTGGCTGTTGTTACGCCGAGCGCTTGCAGCGTCCTCTCATTCGCAGCGCCCCGGTCAGACCTGCTGACCGGGTGCGCTGCGATATTACTCCCAGCCGGGATGCGATTCGCGACGCGGGATGCGCCCGCTCGCGATGCGCATCCCGGGTCCCGTACCTGACCCGTTCCCCGTCTGTGTTGTCCCGGCGCGCGCGGCCCCGCTCCTTAGGGCGTGCACGCGCCGGGTCTCTGCAATTTAAAGGGCCACTGCGCCACTGATTGGCGCAGCAGGCCTAATCAGTATCATCACCTGTGCACTCCCTACTTATACCTCACTTCCCCTGCACTCCCTCGCCGGATCTTGTTGCCATTGTGCCAGTGAAAGCGTTTCCTTGCGTGTTCCTAGCCTGTGTTCCAGACCTCCTGCCGTTGCCCCTGACTACGATCCTTTCTGCCTGCCCTGACCTTCTGCTACGTCCGACCTTGATCTTGTCTACTCCCTTGTACCGCGCTTATCTCAGCAGTCAGAGAGGTTGAGCCGTTGCCGGTGGATACGACCTGGTTGCTACCGCCGCTGCAAGACCATCCCGCTTTGCGGCGGGCTCTGGTGAATACCAGTAGCAACTTAGAACCGGTCCACCGACACGGTCCACGCCAATCCCTCTCTGGCACAGAGGATCCACCTCCAGCCAGCCGAATCGTGACAGCTGTGCTGCAGTGGATGGGTGAATAGCTGCATAAAAGGGATTTACTAAATTAATGCTATCACCCATCCACTGCAGCATAGCCACACCTCCTAGAAACCATGTGTCTTCTAAAATGTTGTATCTAGCAGTATGGAATGCTAAGAAAGATCAAAGAAAAGAACAAAATCAAAAGACTTTCACTACAGCACTTCTGGGTGTGGGTCCCAAGCTAGAAAACATGGGTTGGGATTTGGAATTTAGATGCACAGGACTGATCTGACATGCTGATGACAGGCTCTGGTACAGCATTGCAGAATGTTTTGGAATATATAAATATATATTTATTTTAAATAACATTGCTGCTATTCGGTGTGGATCCATTGTGTTACCTAACCAATTAAATTTGGACCTGGATTTAGAATTTAAAGGGGAACTCCAGTGAAAAACTTTTTTTTTAAATCAACTGGTGCCAAATAGTTAAACAGATTTGTAAACTACTTCTATTTAAAAATCTTAACTAGACTTGCATTGAGGGGGCAGGGCATGACGTCACACGGGGGCGGAGTCGTGACGTCACGATCTTCCGCTCCCGTGGTCGGGACCCAGACCCTCCAGCGCTTCCGGAGCAGAAACAGGTGGGAGCTGCATGGTCTGAGATCAAAAAGACCAGAGCAGAAGATGACCGATAACACTGATCAGTGCTATGCCGTATGCATAGCACTGATTAGTATTAGTAATCAAAGGAGTTCTATAAATAGCCCCCTATGGGGACTATTAAAGTGTAAAAATAAAAGTTAAAAAGTAAAAAAAAAAGTAAAAAAGAAAAGAAAAATCCCCTCCCCAATAAAAATATAGTGTCCTTTTTTACCATTTTATGCCCATAAAGTGTAAAAAAAAACAAAAAAAACAAAAAAAATTCACATATTTGGTATCACCGCGTGCGTAAATGTCCGAACTATTAAAATATTATGTTATTGATCCTGTAAGGTTAACGGCGTGAACGTAAAAAAAAAAGCTTTATATAAACAAATGTGGTATCCAAAAAAGTACCGATCATGGCGCAAAAAAATGAGCCCTCATACTGTCGCTTATATGGAAAAATGAAAAAGTTATAGGTCGTCAAAATAGAAGGATTTTAAACATATTAATTTGGTTAAAAAGTTTCCGATTTTTTTAAGAGCAACAATACGTAATTATGGGTATCATTTTAATCATATTGACCCACAAAATAAAGAACACATGTCATTTTTACCGTAAATTGTAAGGCATGAAAACGAAACCTTCCAAAAGTTGCACCATACATTTTATGGTAAAATGAGTAATGTCATTACGCAGGACAACTGGTTACACAAAAAACAAGCCCTCATACTGGTCTGTGGATGAAAATATAAGAGTTACAATTTTTTGAAAACGAGTAGGAAAAAACGAAAATGCAAAAATAAAATTGGCCTGGTCCTTAAAGGGTTGAGACTTCAACAGGAACAAAATAGTACACCACTTAGATGTACTATCAGGGGAGTACAATTCGCTCCAGTACGCTTAAAACAGTACTTGTCTCCAACACCAGCAGGTGTGTACTTTTGCCTGGCCTTTAACAGTATCTAGGCCCTTAAGACTTTAAAAGGAACAAAATGGTACACCACTTAAATTTACGCCCAGGTTACACTTAATAGAAGACAATGCGATTTTAGTGCTCTGCTCACCCTAAATGGCTGGTTATTATTAGCTTTTCAGTTGTACACCCCAGTGCTGCAGCACACAGTCACTGTGTACTACGCCCAAAATTTTACTTTCTCTCTCAATCTCACTCCCTTCTCTTTCAGAGCGTCTAGGCAGGATTTGGCCTTGATATGAATCACTGCTGTAATACACCCACAATTGCACTTTCTCTCTCAATCTCTCTCCCTTCCCTATCAGTGCTTCTAGGCAGGATTTGGGCTTGAGGTGAATCACTGCCATAAAAGCTTTTCTGTGCAACGCGCACTGTGTCTGTCCCTCTCTCTCTGAAATAGAACGCTGATGGGAGAGGCCGCAAGATGACTGTCGATTATATAGGGCTGTGACATCACAGAGGTGGCTGGTTGCTGATAGGCTGCATGCTGCATGTGATTCAGGGTGATCCTGCCTACCCTTGTTCCTGCCTTCCCAGGATTCCTTGCCCCATGTCCTCACATGTGGATCCACTATTTTAGATGCCCTGGAGCCTGGACCGCACTAAATGGAGTTTAATTAAGTGATTAGCGCAATTGAATCGTGGCGATATTCACATTCATTGCAAATCAAATTTTTCCTGAAATTCGTAACAAATTCAGATTTGTCAGATTCGATTAGCTCATCCCTAATCTTAACCCTTTGAGTAGTTATCAGCTGCTATATGCTACTGAGGATGTTGTATAGTTCTTTCCAGTCTGCCCACACTGCTCTCTGCTGACACCTCTCTCCGAGTCTGGAAATGTCCAGAGCAGGAGCAAATCCCCATGGTAAACCTATCCAGCTCTGGATAGTTCCTGACATGGACAGAGGTGTCAGCAGAGAGCACTGTGGGCAGACTGGAAAGAACTACACAACTTCCTCTGTAGTATACAGCAGCTGATAAGTACTGGAAGGGTTAAGATTTTAAATAGAAGTAATTTACAAATTTGTTCAACTTTTTGGCACCAGTTTAAAGCAAAAAATTGGAGTACCCCTTTTAAGGTTATTAAATCTGGCAATTAAGGAATGTAAAAATCAAGGCATCTAAACCTGATCACGGTTTCTTACTAAGAAATCGTACTCCGAGAAAAGAAGCCACTTCACATTATTTGGCAACGGAAACTCCCTTTAGCAGTGTTTCCCAACCTGTGTGACTACAGCTGTTGCAAAACTACAACTTTCAACATGCCCTGACATACATTGTCTGTCTGGGTACGCTGGGAATTGTAGTTTTGCAAGAGCTGGAGTCACTCTGGCTGGGAAACATTTTCATATAGTGTGGAATTTAATGCAGTCAATGGTATTTTTGTGAGAAGTTACTCTATTATGGCAAGATCTTAAAGGAGCGTTAAAATTTGATCCAAAACCCATTTGTAAATAATAATGATAAGAATAAAAAAAACTTGGATATCTACTGTGGGTTGATATGTTGGCAGCTATAACATATGCAAGGTGAATAGGCATATGGCAACAGGTAAGACCTTTACTTCTTACAGTATTGAAGCTACATTAATTGCAACACCTTGTACGTGAGTTATTTGGATGCCTTGTCAATCATGTAATATACGATACGTAGGCTGCACCACCGGACCGCTGAAACTTACATCAAGAAGACACCTGTCAGATAGTGTTAGTTTTACAACATTAAAGGGGTACTCTGGTGCTCAAGCGCTCTGAAAATTTTGTTCAGAACACTCGGAGACAGAGCCTGTGATCGTGACATCAACACCATGCCCCCCTCGTGACGTCATGCCACGCCCGCTCCATTCATGTCTATGGGAGGGACATGTCGTACGACACTCCCCTCCCATAGACATGAATGGAGGGGGTGTAGCATGATGTCAGGAGGGGGCATGGCCTTGAAATCACAACCACTGCCGCAGGAACCCCGGGTGCTGCGGGAGATTGCGGGGGGACCCAGCAGCGGGACCCCTGTGATCAGACATGCAAAGTATTTAGAAGAATTTAAAGGGGTACTCCACTGCTAGACACCTTGTCCCCTATCCAAAGGATTCTTCTAAATTCTTTAACCTCTTAAGGACCAGGGTTTTTTTTTACCGTTTTTGCATATTCGTTTTTTGCTCCTTGCCTTTAAAAAATCATAACTCTTTCAATTTTGCACCTAAAAATCCATATGATTGCTTATTTTTTGCGCCACCAATTCTACTTTGTAATGACGTCAGTCATTTTGCCCAAAAATCTACGGTGAAATGCAAAAAAAATCATTGTGCGACAAAATTGGAAAAAAAAACGCTGTTTTGTAAATTTTGTGGGCTTCCGTTTCTACGTAGTACATTTTTCGGTAAAAATGACACCTTATCTTTATTCTGTAGGTCCATACGATTAAAATGATCCCCTACTTATAAAGGTTTGATTTTGTCGCACTTCTGGAAAAAATCATAACTACATGCAGGAAAATGTATACGTTTAAAATTGTAATTTCTGACCCCTATAACTTTTTTATTTTTCCGTGTATGGGGCGGTATGCAGGCTCATTTTTTGCGCCGTGATCTGAAGTTTTTAACATACTATTTTTGCATTGATAGGACTTATTGATCGCTTTTTATTCATTTTTAAATGATATAAAAAGTGACCAAAAATGCACTATTTTGGACTTTGGAATTTTTTTGCGCGTACGCCATTGACCGAGCGGTTTAATTAATTATATATTTTTATAATTCGGACATTTCCGCATGCGGTGATACCATATATGTTTATTTTTATTTTTATTTACACTGTGTTTTTTTTATGGGAAAAGGGGGGTGATTCAAACTTTTAATAGGGGAGGGGTTAAATGATATTCATTCACTTTATTTTTTCACTTTTTTTTTGCAGTGTTATAGCTCCCATAGGGACCTATAACACTGCACACACTGATCTTTTACATTGATCACTGGTTTCTCATGGGAAACCAGTGATCGATGATTCTACCGCTTGACTGCTCATGCCTGGATCTCAGGCACTGAGCAGTCATTCGGCGATCGGACAGCGAGGAGGCAGGTAGGGGCCCTCCCGCTGTCCTGTAAGCTGTTCGGGTTGCCGCGATTTTGCCGTGGCTATCCCGAACAGCCCACTGAGTTAACCGGCAGCTTTTACTTTCACTTTTAGCCGCGCGGCTCAGCTCTGAGCATGCGGCTAAAGGGTTAATAGCATGCGGCGCCGCGATTGGCGCTGCGCGCTATTAGCAGCGGGTCCTGGCTTCACTATGACGCCGGGCCCGCCGTGATATGATGCGGGGTTACCGTGTAACCCTGCGTTATATCACGGGAGCAGGACCAAGGACGTGCCTGTACGTCCTTGGTCCTTAAGGGGTTAAATTCTTCTAAACACTTTGCAAGTTGTCTTCAGGGTGATGTCACCAACCTATTGTGGTGTCCTGGTACCGTATTGCATACCGTACCTTGTGTAGTGGTCCCCAAATTCAGAGTTACTACGTTCAGGTAGGGTCCCACAGGTGGGGCAGCCCCTAGTCGCCTTTTCTTTCTAGTCTTGTAATGTCTAAATGTATATATTTAACATAATGTATATTAGTATGCTTACCTTGGTGGCGTCGCAGGACCTTCGGTCATGTGACTGTGTTAATTCCTCTATGGTATGTTGGAGGACCTTTGGAGGTCCTTAGGTCACATGTTTACCCATAACTCTTTGTACAGAATATTGACAGTTGTTATGGACCAGTGAGCTTAAGTCCAGCCCCTACCCATATAAGGGAGCTGTAGCCAATGATCGCTCTCTTGGGTTGCTGCTCTCGTGGATGCCGGACTATTAGGATGGATCTGCTCAACTTACATAGACAAGCTAGGCCAGAAGCCTACCAGCCTCAGCCTGAAACTAAACCGTGAGTTAAAATCTCAATGCCCGCTAAAGCTAGCGTGATTACTGGACCGAATCTAAACCCCTAAATCCAGTGGATCAGCACAACAATTACCTTCCTAAGCTCAATAGACTCATGAGATCCCAACCACTTGTCAAGCCCTAATAGACTTTGTTATATGGACTGTTCCTGTTCATTATTGCATAAAATCTTCAGTAAAAGTTCCGACAAGTTTCTTCAAATCTCCGGTTGTGGACAATCAATTATTTCCTATCTCCCTATCGCTCTTGGGATGGGTGGCGATAGGACAAGCACACAAAGAATAGCCCCCACTCTGGCATCACGAATAGAAAGGGTTAAGCAAGCACTCTTTAGTAACCGCACAGCTACACCCCATATACCCTTCAACCCCAGGCTACCACACTGTGAATCAGGGACATAGAGCGAGTCAATATACCGACAAGGGTGAGGACAGGAGGAACCTACCGCTGAGCCATGAGGAATTCAGGATTTTACTTAAAAATGTTAAATGAGAGGTATGACCTAATTTATCATGAATGTGTATATTTGCTTGGATTTATTATATACATCATTGCATCTCTTTTTTTTATATGTCTCTCAATGTTATTATTATTATTTGGATTTTTTATTGAACCGTGCAGTATGTGTTTCTTTACTATGGGGGAGGGTCATATGATTTGGTGGATGGAACACATACAGGTGAGTGTATATAAACATTTTTGTCTCAATACTGTTCAGACTATGAATAAAAATGTTTGTTCAAAGTCATTTTCGGGCTAATTATGGATTTTATTACACCATTTTGGACCATTAAACAAGAACTTCTATATTATCTATCTAATTTGAATTTGGTGTGTCAATGAACTAAGAAAGGGGGAAAAAATAACATTTTGCAAGTGCGGTGAGCTAGACGAAATACGTACAATAAATATGTAAAATCTAAGTACCCTCTAGGATATAAACTTTTATTCCATGTCAGGATGTTGAAGCTGGACTAAGATGCTAGGGAGTGTACCAGGTCCTTTCCCAAGTGTGGTCCTGGTATGGGTAGCGACTGACCCAACACAACAGAAGACCCCTATGAAATCCACCAAGAGGTCAAGTAAAAACGATTATTGGCCCTTGCATGAGTCATCGGGAGGATCAATACAAACAAAACAAAAAGACTACTACAAAATCAACGCAGAGGAGATAGGAGTCAGCTAATTCTGCAAAAAAAAAAAACCTTGGACAGATGTGGAGGACTACATGACTTCAACCCCAAAATACAATGCAGAAAAAACAGGCTACTGCATCTTAAAAAATAAGAAAATATTCATAAACAT
Source organism: Hyla sarda (assembly GCF_029499605.1). Lineage (NCBI taxonomy): Eukaryota > Metazoa > Chordata > Amphibia > Anura > Hylidae > Hyla > Hyla sarda. The sequence goes on from NC_079194.1 coordinate 40,729,547, forward strand.
TAAAGGAGTACTGAAGTTTAGAAAAGTGTATCCCCCTACTCAAAAGAGAAAAGATAATTGTCAGATCGCTGGGACACCAACTGCAGGGAGCCCTTCCCATCTCCTGCCCAGCACCCCGGCTCTTCTCATGCACAAAGCGGTGGTCGACCTGCGTCCTCCATACATCTCTTTGGGAGAGCCGGAGATACACGAGTACAGCGCTTCAGATCTTCCATATAAATGCATGGATGGTGTGTGCCGACTCCCACTCCATGCACGAGGAGAGACAGTGTGTAGTGTAGGTTATGGAGGGGGTCCCAGCGGCCAGACCACCTGCGATCTGACACTTATTCCTTATCCTTGGATAGGGGATACATTCTCCTAAACTGGACAACCACTTTAAATATTTGGACTATTTTGAATGTCATCATTTATATCCAAATAAACGTTAGTTTCTCCGAGTACGTCATCAACTGGAGTGAGCCCATCTGCCACGACCAGGTGCCCACACTCAGATGGGTTCCTCCACTAAACTGTCTTCACTTTGTTTTCCCGAGATGATGGTATAAAAAGAAAACCATCAAACCGGCTGAATCAACAACATGTGCCAGAAAAACTTTAGACTCTTTAGCTCTAAAGAATTCCTCTCTGATAATCTCCCAGCAGCACATGGTGCGTCTGAGGGTTTCTCACTGGGCTAATAAAGGCATTGGAACATCACATTTCATTTATTGGCTTGCTGACTGGTAACTTTAGTTTTGTTTGTTTAAACTAAAGTCACAGCTATGTATTGTGCAAATAATATATCTAGAGAGAGTGCGATGTGCAGATCATAGCGAGCTCCCATTGTATTCATAGATTAGCTTTAAACAAATCTCCAAAGGATTCGAGAAACCATACGAGATGAATAAAAACACAATGGAAATGTTTTGTCCTTTCTAAGTGTTCCAGAAGGACATAACATATGGTGTTATACCACATGCCCACCTCCATGGCTATTATGACTGATAATCAACAGTACATTAGGCAGCTGGAAGCCTCCGTCTAATGGAATAAAGAATAAAATGCGCCATTTGAAATTTATCTTTCATATGGACAGTCTACATGTGTATTATGAAGCATGCTGGTACGATAAACGCCAAAGCGTGTGTTATCATAACACATTTTCAGCATGGTTATGAAATCACGAGGGCAGCAAAAAGGTCAATGTGTCCTTGTTAAAGGGGTTATCCAGGAAAAAACTTTTTTTTATACATCAACTGGCTCCAGAAAGTTAAAAAGATTTGTAAAATTCTTCAATAAATAATCTTACTCCTTTCAGTACTTATGAGCTTCTGAAGTTAAGGTTGTTCTTTTCTGTCTAAGTGCTCTCTGATGACACGTGTCTCGGGAAACGCCCAGTTTAGAAGAGGTTTGCTATGGGGATTTGCTTCTAAACTGGGTGGTTCCCGAGACACGTGTCATCAGAGAGCACTTAGACAGAAAAGAACAACTCGACTTCAGCAGCTGATAATTATTGAAAGGATTAAGATTTTTTAATAGAAGTAATTTACAAATCTGTTTAACTTTCTGGAGCCAGCTGATATATATACGGGGGAGTGGCTACCTCCATGTTGGCCTTGCACCCCACCCACCTCTATCAGGTGTGTATATAAGGTGGCTTGGATGTTCCAGATCCTGCCATGCTTACTGAACTGTTCACACAGAGGCATATTCACAGTGTAGGGTCCGTCCCAGGAGGCTACCTTATCGCGGTGGGACGGTCCAAGCTATTTGACCGCCGGCGGAGACAAATTTGCGAGCTAAGTGCCTCACTATTTCATAGTTTCACATTTGCATCTATTACACCATAGCTGTATAGCTCTCCATGTTTTAACTGCATATTCATGTTGCACCTATATCCTTGTGCTGGCAGTGTGCTGCTGCATTCTTCTGTTGCTATATATATATATATATATATATATATATATATATATATATATATATAAAAGTTTTTTCCTGGATAACCCCTTTAAGTACAGGAATCACAGCGCTGACCAGGCAAGGATCCACAAACAGGAAAGTATCCACCAACAGGTTTATTAACATCAATGCGACGCGTTTCGCTGCGCATGCGCAGCGAAACGCGTTGCATTGATGTTAATAAACCTGTTGGTGGATACTTTCCTGTTTGCGAATCCTTGCCTGGTCAGCGCCGTGATTCCTGTACTTATGAAGTCCTATTCTACTTTGCAACAATAATCCAGGAAGGCTGCAGACGGGCATGCAGTCTGTACACACGTATACCATTGTTGTGTATGTCGGTACACAACCCATATTGGTAAGCAGCGGTTTACCCTCCCCCACCCCGATATCCTTGGTGCAAGCGATACTCGATGAGAAGCACCTTTGCTTTTTCTTTTCTATGTGTCCTTGTTAAGAATTGACAATAACATCCCAGCGGTACAGATGGATTGCTTAGTGGAAACATTGTAAATTGGCAAGCGACACGATACAACCTAAAATTCCTTAGTGAAAAGTAAACTTCTGGAGGAAAGACTAGATTCAGAAAAAGGCTAATTATGGCTTTGGTAGGTGCTATTGATAAGCAGAAGGTGAGAACCTGTAACAAACATAAGACCACTATACTGTAACCAAAAACACAATCCAGGAAAATCCAATTGTAGATCCAGAACACCAGGGTGAGGAGGTTTTTGTAGAAATTTAAAGGAGTACTCCGGCAGATAACTTTTTTTTTTTTTGTTTGTTTGTTTTTAAATCAACTGGTGCCAGAAAGTTAAACATATTTGGAAATTAATTATATTAAAAAATCTTAATCCTTCCAGCATTTATTAGCTGCTGAACACTACAGAGGAAATTCTTTTCTTTTTGGATCACAGTGCTCTCTGCTGACATCATGAGCACAGTGCTCTCTGCTGACATCTTTGTCCATTTTAGGAACTGTCCAGAACAGCATATGTTTGCTATGGTCATTTTCTCCTACTCTGGACAGTTCATAAAATGGACAGATATGTCAGCAGAGAGCACTGTGCTTGTGATTCAGCAGAGAGCTCTGTTTTCTAAAAAGAAAAGAATTTCCTCTGTAGTATTAAGCAGCTAATAAGCACAGGAAGGATTAAGAATTTTTAATAGAAGTAATTTACAAATCTGTTTAACTTTCTGGCACCAGATGACCTGTCTGACGAAGGGTCCATTACGGACCAGAAACGTGTTACCTTTGTGCTAATAAACAACCCTTTTGGACCTTAACCTTGGGTCCTTACCTACCTACTGCATCTGATCAGCGCCTGACAACTTGAATTTTATCTTTCCCAACAAGATGAAAACCTTGGGATGGAGCCTGAAGATACAAGAAGTTAGGAGTTGAAGTCTTAACATTGGGCTATTGTGGAAGGATAGAAAAATCTCAAGATAGAGAAGTTGCAACATAAGTGACCTATGCTACGCCATGCTCAAATGACCAATCAGCATACAAAACAATGATTTGATGCGATAGTTTTATCCTACCCTTTTTGTCAATTGCAAAAACTAATGGGATTTTCTAATAAAGAACATAACTCCTTGGGAGTCAGTGCTGAGAAGGGGATTTATACCAAAATTGTCTGGTGTGAATTTGCTTATGTTAACACAGCGGTAGTCATTCACAGTTTAAGGCTTAACCTTAAAGGGGTTCTCCGGAGGAAAACTTTTTTTTTTTTTAAATCAACTGGTACCAGAAAGTTAAACAGATTTGTAAATTACTTCTATTAAAAAATCTTAATCCTTTCAGTACTTATTAGCTGCTGAATATGACAGAGGAAATTATTTTCTTTTTGGAACACAGTGCTCTCTGCTGACATCATGACCACAGTGCTCTCTGCTGACATCTCTGTCCATTTTAGGAACCGTGCAGAACAGCATATGTTTTCTATGGAGACGGACAGCTCTGGGTTCCAAAAAGAAAAATAATATCCTCTGTAGTATTTATAAGCTAATAAGTACTGAAAGGATTAAGATTTTTTTAATAGAAGTAATTTACAAATCTGTTTAACTTTCTGGCACCAATTGATTTAAAAAAAAAAAAAGTTTTCCACCGGAGTACCCCTTTAAGGCATCCTTGACACCTTCATTCAGTGGTCTCAAGGTTCACAGTCCTAGGAAAACTTTTCAACACAGTCTTTGAAACTACTATATTTTCATGGCTTTTATAAAGGCTCCCCCAAATCATGTTTAGGTAATTATTGGGCTTTTCTGTATACATCAGACATGCTACTCTAATGGGGTTTTGTGGGTGCTCACCTATATCTCTGTTATCCCGTACCCTACTTACCTCTTCTTGCTCTGCAGGACGATTCTGAGCCTTCACTACCTGGGAGCTGAGTATATATCTGCAGCAGTGCTTCCACCCTATGGAACAACCAGAGTATGGATGTGAGTGGTTAAGAAAACTGATGTAATACTACATTGGAACTCACTTTGTATTGCATAGAGAAAACAATCATGCATAAAGTAACAGAACAGTAAAATTATGGTATAGAACAAAAATGAGGCAAATGCAATATGTATAGAAAACTCACCCACCCACATCTTTTGTTTACCCTAAAAATTTGCCCTAGCGGCCCTTGGGTACCTTCAGTTGGTGTACATTATAGATGATGCCCATAAAAAAAAGTCCTGGTAGACAGTATTACCTGGAGTTAGGCTGAAACTCTTAAGATACAGTCACTGGAAATCAAGGTCTTTTATTTATATGTTAAGGGTGCACTGTTGTAGAACAGGGGGAGCTGGAAACTTAAATCATGTGGCAAGAAAACTACGGTGCCGTCTAAAATATAACTTTTAATGATATACTAAAATTCACCACATACACACAGCAGAGTGCCTGCCAATGCATCATATTGTGTGCTTCTCAGTATTAAGCAAATGTGAATAACCATAACTTAGTGTTCTCGCAATAAAGAATATGAAACATGTGAAATACATGCAATAACCACAAAAATCCCCATTTTCCAACGCGTTTCTGTACATGTGCCGATAACAATCTTAGCACATCGTCTTCCTCACTGACTACATAGGAGACAACTGCAAAAAGCAATAAAGGGAGCACTAAAGCAGGGGGGGCTAGGGGCCTAGGAGCTTCAACCTAGATAATGTTGCCTTAAATATAGCAATAACCAATGTATGCATTCAAGATAACAGGCTCATAATTAGCCAACTTAGCAAGCCAGCGTAACAATCTTCCTGGTCAAGCCTCACAGCGGATAACTAGGACGGGCAGCCACAATAAGCCCAACGACAGTTAGTACAGATGCCGCTGCTGACTCCTTAGTAGAACATTAGCATAAACACCAGGAAGGACATTTATCATTGTTGCTTAGGCAAGCGAGTTTTTTCTTTTTGCTCTGGTTTTGCTTATGTGTGTCATATTTATCATACTATCACAGGGGGCTGGTTGATAAATTTGGCTCACATAAGCAATAAACAATAAATCCCTTTAGAATACGATTTTTTCTAGCACACATAAGCAAAAAAACTATAAATGACTGGAAAAAAATGTGTGACATATATATATATAAATATATATATATATATATATATATATATATATATATATATATATATATGTGTGTGTGTGTGTGTGTGTGTATGTGTGTGCTTATTACATTTTTTTACCACTTTTTCCCCCTAAATGTACTAACCCATTTCTTGTTTGTTTGTTTTTTCTTTCTTCTCATTTCAGATCCGTGGATCCTGTGGACTACTTCAGATTTGGTAAATTACGATGACCATCTTTTATTTTTTGTTTAATATTAATGAAATGGTTAACGAGGGCTTGTGGGGGAGTGTTTTTTTTTAATAAAAGTTTTATAAACATGTTGGCCCACATTTTTTTTACACCTTTTTTTGTGTGCTGGTAAATTTATTAAATGTTCACAGAGAATTTGATACATTTTTTGCAGGTAAACATTTTCTCAAATTTCTCTCTTCACATACACTAAAAATCTACGCCAGGTCTGGGATGGTGTAGTTTTAGAGACTTTTCAGTGGCTTTGCGCCTTTTTTGTGCCTTTTTACAAAAAGGCGCAGTTCATAAATCCCTTCTATATCATGGGTATTGCCAAAATCAGATGATTGCAACTCAAAATCAGCAGAAATGTGTAAACAAAAAGGCGCAAAAAAGGTGCAAATAAAATCTGCTTGCGCCTTTTTGTGCCTTTTGTAGACACAAAAAACTGTCTAAAGACAATGATAAATGTCGGCCGTTGTGTTTTTATTTTATTTACTTTACAGGCTTAGTAGTGGAAGCAATCTTATAGACGGGATCCATTACTAATCCAAGGCATAGCGTTAGCCCCAAAAACAGCTGTCGCTAACCCCCAATTATTACCCCGATACCCACCGCCACAGGGGTGCTGGGAAGAGCCAGTACCTACAGGCCCGGAGCGTCAAACATGGTGCTTCTGGGCCTAGGCGTTAACAGGCTGGTGCTATTTAGGCTGGGGAGGGCCAGTAACAATGGTCCTCGCCCACCCTGGTAACGTCAGGCTGTTGCTGCTTGGTTGGTATTTGGAATAAAAATAAGGCGAACATCACACATTTTTTGGTATAAATATATATATATATATATATATATATATATATATATATATATATATATAACACATAGGGTTCCCCCTATTTTTATTGTCAGCCAAATACCAACCAAGCAGCAACAGCCTGACGTTACCAGGGTAAGCGAGGACCATTGTTACTGGCCATCCCCAGTCTAAACAATGCCAGCCTTTTACCGCCTAGGCCCAGGAGCGCCATTTTTGAATCTCCGGGCATGTTGGTACCGGCTCTTCCTGGAACCCCTGTGGCGGTTGAAAAAACAGTTTTTTCACTGGAATACTCCTTTCAATGGAACTGAGATGTAACACTACACATAACCAGAGGTCAGTCATGGTGTTGTTGTTGGAGGAAATCAGCTGTTTTTCTCATCCTGAATAACCCCTTTAATCCATCAATAAATACAGTAGCTTTTGATTTTCATATAAACCAGATTCACATGTTTATCATGTCTAAAATTATTTGAGACTTTTGTTAGGTTTGTAAAAAGTATAGAGCAGATGGTAATATGACTGCAGGGTAAGACGACGCAGGGTTTTTGTAGTCCGTTACCATAAAAATCTACAAGCTTGCCTGGGATATGTAGACATAAAGCAGTAGGGGGATTTAATTGAAGATTATTTGAAGAGTTGCTTCATTTTTCTTTTCAGATGCTGGGAAAATAATCATTGGGATTTGCTCCTACTCTGGACATTTCCTAACAAGGACAGAGGTGGCAGCAGAGAGAACTGTGGTCAGACTGAAAAGAACTACACAACTTCCTCTGAAGCATACAGCAGCTGATAAGTACTGGAAGGTTTGAGATTTTTGCATAGAAGTAATTAACAAATCTACAAGTAACTTTCTGGTATCAGTGGATATGAAAACATTTGTTTTCCTCCTGATGACCCATTTAACCCCTTAATGACAATGGACGTAAATATACATCATGGTGCCGTGGTACATAACGCACTAATACAATTGGTGATGCAAAAAAAAGCCCTCATATGGGTCTGTGGATGGAAATATAAAAGAGTTATGATTTTTAGAAGGCGAGGAGGAAAAAACTAAAAAGCAAAAGTAGAATTGGTCTGGTCCTTAAAGGGGTACTCCTGTGGAAAACTTTGTTAAATCAACTGGTGCCAGAAAGTTAAACAAATTTGTAAATTACTTCTATTAAAAAATCTTAATCCTTCCAGTACTTATTAGCTGCTGATTACGACAGAGGAAATTGTTTTCTTTTTGGAACACAGAGCTCTCTGCTGACATCATGACCACAGTGGTCTCTGCTGAAATCTGCTGTCCATTTTATGAACTGTCCAAAGTAGGAGAAAATCCCCATAGCAAACATATGCTGCTCTGGACAGTTCCTAAAATGGACAGAGATGTCAGCAGAGAGCACTGTGGTCATGATGTCAGCAGAGAGCTCTGTGCTCCAAAAGGAAAATAATTTCCTCTGTAGTATTCAGCAGCTAATAAGTACTGGAAGGATTAAGATTTTTTAATAGAAGTCATTTACAAATCTGTTTCTTTCTGGCACCAGTTGATTAAAAAAAAAAATAGTTTTCCACAGGAGAACCACATTAAGGCCAAAATGGGCCTGGTCCTTAAGGGGTTAAAGGGGCTACCATAACTTATGAATGACAAGAAAAGATCTGCTCTCACAACAAGCAGGAAACATGCTTGTACAATCCACTTTAAACAACAGCCCCCAAATGGGTGAGGGGTCCTACACTGGACTAAGTGTTCCAGGATATAGGAGAAACTAGACAAGTCCGGTCAAAACCAAACAAGCATATAAAAGACAAAGTCAGAGAAGGCCACCAGAAGGACAATGTAGTACAAAATCGGCATCACAAGCAAAATAAATAAAAGGCTGAGGTCAAATCCAGCAGAGTACAGTAAAATCTCCCTAAGTGGAAACCTCCCAACAGCAGACAATTTGTTATTCCCCGGCAGAGGCCCATAAAACTTAATGTATTTGCACCCTTGGAATAGGGGACACTCCCAATAGCGGAACAACCCAAATAAGGGAACAAAACACTCCAAATAGGGGACAAAACACTCCCAATAGTGGACAACCAGGCTTATGTGCCGGCCCTAGCTTGTACACTGTGCTGCTGTCAGGGGCATATAGCCAATACCCTAGTAAGAGGCCCAGGCTGCAGAAACCCCAACAAAGGAGAAGACAGCTGTTTAACCCCTTAAAGAAGGAGGGTTTTTCAGTTTTTGCATTTTCGTTTTTTCCTCATCATCTTCAAAAAATCTCAACACTTTCAATTTTGCACCTAAAAATCCATATTATGGCTTATTTTTGTGTCACCAATTCTACTTTGTAATGACATCAGTCATTTTACCTAAAAATCTACAGCAAAACGGGAAATAAAATCATTGTGCGACAAAATGGAAGAAAAAACGGTATTTTGTAACTTTTGGGGGCTTCCGTTTCTACGCAGTACATTTATCGGTAAAAATGACACCTTATAATTACTCTGTAGGTCCATACGGTTAAAATTATACCCTACTTATATAGGTTTGATTTTGTCGTACTTCTGAAAAAAATCATAACTACATGCAGGAAAATGTATACGTTTAAAATTATCCTCTTCTGACCCCTATAACTTTTTTTTTTCCACGTACAGGGCGGTATGAGGGCTCATTTTTTGCGATGTGATCTGAAGTTTTTAGCAGTACCATTTTGTTTTAATCAGACTTTTTTTATCGCGTTTCATTCATTTTTTTATGGTTTAAAAAGAGACCAAAAATACGCTACGTTTGGAGTTTGGAATTTTTTGCACGTACACCATTGACCGTGCGGCTTAGTTAACTATATATTTTTACAGTTCGGACATTTACGCACATGGCAATACCACATAAGTTTATGTTTATTTTTATTTACTCAGTTTTTTTTATGGAAAAAGGGGGGTGATTCTAACTTTTATTAGGGAAAGGGTTAAATGATCTTTAACTTTTTTTTTTTACTTTTGAGCTTGTGAGCATGTATTCTATCTGGGGACGCACATGTGGATGTTTATAAATGGCCATTTGTGCTAAGGGGTTAAACAGTGGTCTCCGGCTTCTATACGTTCCAACCACATCATTCGCCGCCCCCCCCGATCCCCCTGTGCCAAATTATCCCCTCCTTTATCACCCCCTGTGCCACATAACTTCCCCTTGATCCCCCTGTGCTATTTAATTCCCCCTTTATTACCCTTTGTGAAAATTCATCACTGCCTCATCCCTAGTGTCACATCACTTTTCTCCCTCCCTCCTCCCCTGCTGTTCTTCTTACCTGGCCAGCAGGCTAAGGTGCCGGAGATATTAGCGGATTTGAAATTCTCCTGACGTCCTCTGCACTATCTGAAAGGCTGTGAGCAGCGGGGCTGCAGGCACTGACGAGTAACTCTCCTGACATCACTCGTCACTGCCCGCAGCCACCGCTGCTGCTCTCAGTAAGTGCAACGTGGAGGACGTCAGGAGAATGTCAAACCCGCTGAGAGCCCATGCACCAGAGCATGCTGGCCAGGTGAGAAGAACAACAGGGGAGGAGGGAAGGGGAAAAGTGATGTGACCAAGGAGTGTGGAGGGTATGATTTGGCACAGGGGGAATAAAGTGGCACAGGGGGATAAAAGGGGATGAAATGGCACAGGAGGGAAGAAATGGTAAAAAAGGTGATGCATTTGCACTAAGGATAAAAAATGGGAAATTATATGGCACAGGTGGTATGGGGGGGATGATTTGAAACAGGGGGAATAAAGTGCCACAGGATATAAAGGGGGAATAAAATTGCAAAGGGGGTTCAAGGGTGGGAGGACTGAAGTGGAAATGGAGGGATCAAAAGGAGGAATAAAATGGCACAGGGGATGAAATGGTACAGAGGTGTGTTAAGGGGTGATTAAAAAGCACTGAGAAATTCTACTGTAATATTGCTATTTATCATGTTTTATAGGTAACTAGCTGAATACCCGGCATTGCCCGGTTTTTCCTTCCTAATCCTTGTTGGGGAGGAAAATAAACAAAGGAGGAAGCTTTTGACTTCATATCCCGTCCTCATATATTGTTGTCATATCCCAACCCCATATCCGATCTCATATCCCATCCTCACATCCCGTCCTCATATCCTGACCTCCTATCCCGACCTCCTATCCCGTCCTTATATCCCGTCCTTATATCCCGTCCTCCTATCTTGACCTCCTATCCTGACCTCCTATCCCGACCACCTATCCCGTCCTATCTCGACTTCCTATCCCGTCCTCCTATCCCGTCCATCTATCCCAACCTCCTATCTCAAACTCCTATCCTGACCTCCTATCCTGTCCTCATATCCCATCCTCCTATCTCGACCTCCTATGCCGTCCTCCTATCCAGTCCATCTATCCCGACCTGCTATCTCGACCTCCTATCCCAACCTCTTATCCCATCCTCCTATCTCATCATCTATCCCGTCTTCATATCCTGCCCTCATATCCCGTCCTCCTATCTCGACCTAATATCCCGACCTAATATCCGTCCTCCTATCCAGTCCATCTATACCGACCTCCTATTCTGACCTCCTATCCAGTCTTCACATCCCATCCTGCTATCTTGACCTCCTATCCCGACCTCCTATCCCAACCTCCTATCCCGACCTCCTATCCTGTCCTCCTATCCCGCCCTCCTATCCCGCCCTCCTATCCCGTCCTCCTATCCAGTCCTCATATCCTGTCCTCATATCTCAACCTAATATCCCGACCTCCTATCCTGTCCTCCTCTCCCGTCCTCCTATCCCAACCTCCTATCCTGACCCATAATATGTGTACCAGGTATTGAAATACCTCCAGCCGTACGGAAGTTATGTGGGAACATACATTTCCCATTGATTTGCATGGGACTTTAAACGAAAACCCTGACCCTCACAAATGGGGTAGTTAAGGGTTAAATTAACTATCCTCTATTTTAAATGGACATATGAGTAACATGTGACCAAGTATTATCAAAATATCTCCAGCTGTTTGGAAGTTATGCAGTAACATATATTTCCCATTGACTTGTATGGGACATTAAACATAAACCCCGCCCCTGGAAAATGGGGGTGAGTAAGGGTTAAATCACTTATCTTATGTTTTTTGTAGACATATAATTAACATACGTGCCAAGTTTCATGTTAATATCTTTAGCCGTTTGGACGTGGAACATACACACATACACACATACATACATACATACACACTCACACACATGTTGAGTTATATATATATATATATATATATATATATATATATATATATATATATATATATATAGATTACACTCTGGATTGAGTAAAGTACAGTATCCAGTCATTTAGAAAGATTGTTGAGCCTTTTTTCCCAATAGGGGACATCTCTCAATAGGAGACAGTTTTTTTCCCCCTGTGAGTGTCCACTATTGGGAGATTCTTCTCTAATATCAGGTACAATTTGGCAGGTAAAAACAGAGAAGCAAAAAGATAGGATCCAGGGGTGCACTTTGAAACCTCTGCCTTGGGCACTAAAAAAGGTTTCTCAATTTTGTAAATATAACAACATGCGAATGTGTTCATATTATCTATTAGTGCAGAGCAATAAAGAAAAAAATTAATAACAAAAGCTACATGCCAGTACTTTACTCCAAATTTCTTAGCCCTCTGAGCCTTAGGCCCCTAAGGAGAATATACACCATTAGCATGTATGAGATTTGTTTTACATTTGTGACAATTAATCCCTATATTTAACATTACATTACTGCAATGTGCCTCTGCCTTATCTTCTCATTATATATAATCATCAATATTTACATTTTAAATGATTCTGTAAATCTGTTTCGAGCAACCTCATTGCGGCACAATATGATGCACTATGTGCACATCCCTTCTTACATTAGTCATCGCACTTTTATTATTTCTAAATGGAAACAAACACTATACAACAAAACACTGAGTAAATTCAATCATTGGCATCTACCAATAATGCAAAACCAATTCATGGACTGATGAGTTTTCATTCAGCTAATGCTGCTCTTGGCAACCTCGTTTGTATAGAAAACTCATCAAATGTGCCCTGAAGGGATTTTGTGGATAGCTGCCTAATGAACATCAAAATTAGCTTTCGATATTCATAAAAACAAAAACACAAATATCACTGTAATTATAAACAGTCAATGATGGTAATTACAGACATCCATCTGCAAGAAGTCCAACTGGGACCGTTTAATGAATAATTCACCTTTTTTCCCACCTAAAAACTGTTGTTTTAGCAGTTTTTGCTATTTAAATATCTATAATTAGCGATGAATATGCAGGTACATAGTTGTAATTAAAAAATTCTGTTTAGATAATGCCATGACAAACTCAACAAACAATGCTGGAGGTATTGGAACCTTAAAAATGTAAATTATTTTGGAAAAGTAGAAAATTCCTTCTGTCAAAAAAACATAAAAACGAGACTTACCTGCTATACTTCTCATAGAAGACCACGTAACTTATTTACGTTCCTCTATACCAGGTATAGGCAACCTTCGGCACTGCAGATGTTTTGAACTACATCTCCCATGATGTTCTTTCATCCAAAATGCTGCCAAAGCATCATGGGAGAAGTAGTCCAAAACATCTGCAGTGCCAAAGGTTCGCTATGCCTGCCCTAGACTATATGAAAAAGGCCCCTAACCACTAGGGAACACAAATAATACTGTATTCATGTAATATCCTCCTCAATCTTCTATATTACTAGGAATAATAATAATAATAATAATTAAAAAAAATATTTATTTAGCACCAGTGTAACTCCAATTTCTTCCTTCTATTGGCATGTGACAACTCCCAGCTGACATGGCCCGTGGGTTAATTTTTAGCCATCACCCTGTGCAGTCCATGCCGTTACTCTCATGCATGCTCTACCTGCTCCTACTTCCACCATGACATCTCCTGTTTTGCCCTTTGGGTTTGCGGAAAAAATCCCTTTGTCCTTAAAGGAGTACTCTGCCACTAGACATGTTATCTCTAGGGATGAGCAAATTGAATCTGACGAATCCGAATTCATTACGAATTTCAGGAACAATTTGATTCTCAACTAATGGGAATATCGCCGCAATCCAATAATGCAAATCGCTTCATTAAACTCCATTTAGTACAGTTCAGGCTCCAGGGCATATAAAATGGCAGATCCACAAGTGAGGACATGGGGCAATGAATCCTGGGAAGGCGGGAACAAGGGTAGGCAGGATGACCCTGAATCACATGCAGCATGTTGTGAAAGGCCAGCTAAAAGTGCACACCTGCTGGTGTTGTAGACAAATACTGTTTTAAGCGTACTGGAGCGCATTGTCCTCCCCTCATAAGTGACCACATACGTACATCTAAGTGGTGTACCATTTTGTTCCTGTTAAAGTCTTAGCCTAGATAATGCGAAAGGCCAGCCAAAAGTACACGCTGGTTGGTGTTGTAGACAAATACTGTTTTAAGTGTAGTGGAGCATATTGTACTCCCCTCTTATACGCACTAAGTATGTCAGGCAGAGAAGTACCAGGACATTCACAGAGGAGTGGCAGAGGCTTAAATTAATCAGGCAGAGGTAACAGCAGACTAGGGGCGAGTGGCAGCAGGAGTCGCAGCGAGAGGCCTGAGCTCCCGGTATCAGCTATCGGTCGTGTCTCGACCAGCAACCCATCTGCCATCATCGATTGGTTAACAAAGTCATTCACTTCATCACAAGTGATATCTGACACCCCCAGTCAACAGTAGGTGGGTTCCTCAGACACAACCCTCAGTTGGCATTGCCCAGGAGCAGTCCCTGTCCTCCCATTGCCTCTGTCCTATGCTGCACAGAAGTATCTTATGCTTTGGATTCAGCTCCAAATTTTAGTGAGGATGATCTACTAGGGGACAGTCAGAAGCTACTGCCCAGCCAAGAAGTGGAGGAGACATCCGCCGCTTTCTCCACTAGGCCCTGAGATGAGGAGAGTGGCATGGGAGGTGGTGTTGCAAGCGTTCAGGCTCCTGAAGCACACACTGTTGAGGAACCTGAGGAGGACATCAGTGACGTGCAGACACAACTCGATGATGATGAAGCCGATCGCACTTGGGAGACGGGTATAGAAAGGGCTTCATCAACATCAAGAGAAGAGGGTTGCAAGTTTCCCATGAGGCCGCAGCTGAGCCAGCAAGGCGGTAGAATGGTTGGCAGTCAGCATGGTGGCAAAAGTGGAAAGTCTAGAGCCAAATGTGCCCGGGGTAGACCACCTACTTCGCAGCAGCCTACCTTCCCGGGAGGTAGTGGAACAGAGGTTCCTGGAGCCGGCAGCAGTAGCAGTCAATCAGTGTGGACTGGTGGTGGGAAAAACAGCTACTCGTGGGTGTGGCAGTTTTTCATCAAGGATCTGGAGGAGGTTCACACAGCCACATGTCATACGTGACACCTGCCATTTGCTGAGGCCCTTTGAGGAAGCCACTTTATTAGTCAGTCGCCAGGATTACCGGATGAACAACCACCAACCCAGAGGACCCAGACACACCATGGCAGTATGCAGGGGAGATAGAGGCAGGGAGTCCCTTCAAGTCACTCGCACAAATGGCACAATGCCTGCTCACTTGCTTGCGTAATGACCGCCGAATTGTCACCATTCGACAGTGGGATGACTTCTGGTTCTCCACCTTATTGGACCCTCTCTACCAGCACAAAATGGGGGCCTTTTTTACACTCACAGAGAGGGAGGACAAACTGACATACTACAGAGACATCCTACGTAGTCAATTGGCCGATGCCTAGGCACCATCGTCCATCCTCTCGCAGGTCTGACTCGGTGCCCCTCTGCACTCATTTTCCACTGCCATGGCTACTGGGGAGGGGTGGAAGGAGCAGTACCAGCTCCATCAGCATCAGCCTGAGTCTACAGTCGCTGATGAGTATCATTCTTCACCTTGAAGATCCGCTCACACCTTGAAGATCCGCTGGACTTCTGGGCAGCCAAATTTGATTTGTGGCCGCAACTATCAGAGTTTGACCAGGAAAAAGCTGTCGTGCCCGGCCAGTAGTGTGCCATCAGAGTGGATATTTAGTGCGGCGGGGCCCCAAGGAGATTTTGTCTGTCCACAAAAAATGTGGAGAGACTAACCTTTGTGAAGATGAATCAGGCATGGATCAGCCAGGATTTCCACGCCCCACCAATGCCTAATGCATCAGCGTAGATTGACCATGGTGCCACATGAACAATTCACAAATATGGATAGTGCAAAAAATGTTCATAACAAAATTTAAATTAATTGTTAATAAAGTGTGTGTTTTCACTTTTTTATTTTTTACATTTTTAACTAGTACTACTACTCCCAGCATGTAACACACTGTTACATGATGGGAGTAGTAGTTCCTTTACTAATTGACAGATCGCCCCGGGTTCCATTGCGATCCTGCTGTATCATTTATAGATGGGCCGGACGCTCTTCTATGCTCCCCTGCATTGCCGTATATATGCACCTATTCATATTTCCCTGAGAGCTGTGATTCGACAGATGGTTCCAGCCAAAGACAACTCTCTGTGGGAAATATGAATATGTGTATATATATATATATATATATATATATATATATATATATATTTATACAGCAACAGAAGAATGCAGCAGCACACTGCCAGCACAAAGATATAGGTGAAACATGAATATGCAGTTAAAACATGGAGAGCTATACAGCTATGGTGTAATAGATGCAAATGTGAAACTATGAGATAGTGAGGCACTTAGCTTGCAAATTTGTCTCCGCCAGCGGTCAAATAGCTTGGACCGTCCCACCGCGATAAGGTGGCCTCATTGGGACGGACCCTACACTGTGAATATGCCTCTGTGTGAACAGTTCAGTAAGCATGGCAGGGTCTGGAACATCCAAGACACCTTATATACACACCTGATAGAGGTGGGTGGGGTGCAAGGCCAACATGGAGGTAGCCACTCCCCTGTATGTGCAATACAGACAAAGAATAAGTCAGCCAGCACTTTAGTTGATACCAAACTATTATATGGACCTGGCCTACAGGTGCACGCTACTATGCTAAATATACAGCAACAGAAGAATGTAGCAGCACGCTGCCAGCACAAAGATATAGGTGAAACATGAATATGCAGTTAAAACATGGAGAGCTATACAGCTATGGTGTAATAGATGCAAATGTGAAACTATGAAATAGTGAGGCACTTAGCTCACAAATTTGTCTCCGCCGGCGGGCAAATAGCTTGGACCGTCCCACCGCGATAAGGTGGCCTCATATATATATATATATATATATATATATATATATATATATATGTCAGTGCAGGGGACCATAGAAGAGCGGCCGCCCATATCTATATATTATACAGGACGATTGCAGCCGGTGTCAGGAGTTACATCCGCTGTTATCTTTCCTTAACTGCAGGTACTACTACTCCCAACATAGGCACACTCTGCTCCATGTATGGAGTAATAGTACCTGATCACAGCAAGTTTCACTCCTGACACTCGATGCAATCGTCCTTTCTATATCAGAGATGTGGAGCGGCTCTTTACAACGCTCCGCATCTCTGCACTATACACTGGCCAGTGATGTGAATAGAACATCACTCATTCATATTTTCCACCCAGAGTGGTGATTGGCCGGATGGTTGCAGCCAATCACAGCTCTGAGGGAAATATGAATGAATGATGTTCTATTCACAACACTGGCTGGAGTATAGAGCAGAGATGCGGATCATTGTATAGAGCCGCTCCACATCTCTGATGCAGAAAGGAAGATCGCATTGAGTGTCAGGAGTGACACCCTCTGTGATCAGTCCTTAACTGCAGGTACTACTACTCCCAACATGGAGCACACTCTGCTCCATGCTGGGAGCTGTAGTACCTGTATTAATAGACAGATCGCAGAAGTGTAGCTTCCGACACCTGTTGCGATCTGTCTATTAATGCAGGTACTACAGCTCCCAGCATGGAGCAGAGTGTGCTCCATGTTGGAAGTAGTAGTACCTGCAGTTAAGGAAAGATCACAGCGGATGTCACTCCTGACACCCACTGTGATCCTCCTATATAATGTATAGAAGTGGGCGGCCATTCTTCCATGGTCCCCTGCACTGACGTATATATACACCTATTTATATTTCCCACAGAGAGTTGTGATTGGCTGGAACCATCTGGCCAATCACAGCTCTGCAGGAAATATGAATAGGTGTATATATACGTCAGTGCAGGATTGCAACAGATCTGTCAATTAGTACAGGTACTACTACTCCCATGATGGAACAGTGTGTTCCATTCTGGGAGTAGTAGTATTACCTAAAAAATGTAAAAAATAAAGAAAAAAGTGAAAAACACACACTACATTTTTATTATTGTCAGCTACATTTTTAGTTCCCTGCCCCCCCCCATTTAAATTGATCCCTGTTTAAAAATGTATAAACATTTTGATATAAAAAAGATACATTTCTTTAAATACTTTTTTCCATCATTACTGCATCTTTATTATTATTATTATTTTTTTTTATGGTACCCTACGAAATTGTATTAAAAAAGGTATCTCCATCACTTTTTTGGATCGCTGTCACGCCCCCTCCCATAGGCTTGCATTGAGGGGGTGGTGCGTGATGTCCCACGGGGGCGGGGCCGTGAAATCACAATGCTCCTCGAAATAAATGTGCTGGGTTCGCTACAGATCAACAGAAACGCGTTGAAGGCACGAGTATTGTAGCAACAGTGTCCTACATAGGACTGATTATTTTGTAGCATCTAAATCTGTAAATCCTGAGTGTGATATGCTCAGGTGCACAGTAAGCCTGTTATAACAATTTTAACGGCGATGAGCTCACTATTTTTTGGTGTGTTTTTAATAATCACTAATTAAAAGTTATATTTTAGGCACTATTTTTATTATTTCTTTTCTAGTACATTGCCTAGTAGAAAAGTATTGAAGCATTGATAGTAACCACCAAGTGGGGTGGATGAGGCCAGAATTAGAGATGAGCAAACTTACAGTAAATTCGATTTGTCACAAACTTCTCGGCTCGGCAGTTGATGGCTTATCCTGCGTAAATTAGTTCAGCCTTCAGGTGCTCCGGTGGGCTGGAAAAGGTGGATACATTCTTAAGAAAGAGTCTCCTAGGACTGTATCCACCTTTTCCAGCCCACCGGAGCACCTGAAAGCTGAACTAATTTATGCAGGGAAAGTCATCAACTGCCGAGCCGAGAAGTTCGTGACTAATCGAATTTACTGTAAGTTCGCTCATCTCTAGCCAGAATCATACTCATAATATCTGTTGCTCCTTCCAGTACTTATCAGTAGTGATGAGCGGCATTGGCCATATTCAAATTTGCAATATTTTGCGTATATATAGACCAATATTCGTCCTATATTTGCGAATTTCGCATATTTGTTATATTCGCATATGTGAACATTTGCATATGTGAATATTTGCATATTTGCTTAATCGAGGAAGAAAACAGTGAGGGGGCGGGCAACTTTACTATTGGTTGCTAGGGATGTTGTTGATAAACTCTGACAAGTGTATTTGCATCATTCAAGTGAAAAGAATGAATTTGTGAATATTCAAATATGGGGGGAAAAATGAATATTCACAATTTTGAATATATAGCCAATATAGCCTCAATGTTCACGAATTCTTGAATTTGCAATATTCGCGATAAAAATTTGAAATGCGAATATTTGCGCCCAACACTACTTATCAGCTGCTGTATACTACAGAGGAAGTTAATATTTACTTGTAAATGTTATAAGAAATTAGATTTTATAATGTCATATAAAACATACAAATAGAATGCAAATCTTTACTTTTATAGTGGAAGCATAATGTCTAGCGCTTCACAATATAGAGGGTACAAATAAGCCCTTTCTTTCCGATGGAGCACAAATGGTATAAACTATTGTCTAGTCTAAGTTAAAGGGTTACTCCAGTGGAAAACATTTATAAATTTATGATGTATGCTCCACAGGAACTTCTTTTCTTTTTGACATTTTTTTTCTGTCTGACCACAGTGCTCTCTGCTGACACATCTGTCCATATCAGGAACTGTCCAGAGCAGGATAGGTTTGCTATGGGGATTTTCTCCTGCTCTGGACAGTTCCTGAAATGGACAGAGGTGTCAGCAGAGAGCACTGTGGTCAGACAGAAAAAAACTTCCTGTGGAGCATACAGCATACATTTATAAAATGTTTTCCACTGGAGTAACCCTTTAACTTAGACTAGACAATAGTTTATACCTTTTCAGCTCCATCGGAAAGAAAGGGCTTATTTGTACCCTCTATATTGTGAAGTGCTAGACATTATGCTTCCACTATAAAAGTAAAGATTTGCATTCTATTTTTATGTTTTATATGACATTATAAATATTTCATTTTGTTGTATTTTTTATATTTACCCTATTTACATGAAGTCTTTTTCACATTTTACCACAAGACTTTTAACACTTCTACTGAAATAGCTGCAGACTTTGTGAATGTTTATTGCAGTAGTGGGACAAGGGGAGATAGGCAAACTAAATTTCATTTCTAAAGCTGTGCCACTATAAAATCAATGAGCAATGAAATGCAAGTATGCCACGCTGACCTAAATGAAAACAGGGCTTGGGCACAGACCTGCAATTTCCAGTCCAACTGATGAATGTCCAATTAATGGGAGCATCTGGCAGTAATTAAGAGCTAGTGATGTCCCTCACAGATCATTACCTCGCTGTTCCCAAAGTGAGTACTAGGAAGGGTGTTGCTGACTATTGGGCAACAAAGTAAGTGAAAATGGTCACTAGAAATGGTGAAACAATTTATAAAATTGACATCACCCAACTTTGAAAAACCACCGACAAAGTTTCCCGATTTTACAACGCATGTTTGTTTGTTTTTTATAATCTTTTATAAAACATTTAGTTTTATTTAAAAAAAAGTTTATTGATTATTCAATTTAAAATACAACACTGTTTAAAGAAGTATTCCAGCTCCATATTTTTTGGGGTGAGTCAGGGTGCTATAAAAATTTAAAATAACCCATACTCACCTGCCCATGACTTTTCAATGGCATCCAGTCCCCACTGCTCTCTGCTGCTTCCTGGTTTCTGTACTGTGTTGCCCCTACAAGAACTGCCCACTCAGCCCTTCACTGAGTCTGGCAGGTCACCACTGTTGCCAGTTACTAGCTCAGTAGGCATGATGTGGAACATCATATTACAGAAACCAGCAGTGAGCAGTAGGGGGGATGAGGGGCAGGTGAGTATGCTTTCAGTTTTTATGTTTACAGCACCCTGACTCACTTTTGGTGTTTCTGAGGCATGTCTATCCCTTTAATGACGTTGATCAATATTTACATGTATATTTATTGCATATTGCAGGCAATATATTTATAATTAGTAATTAATAGATTTTTACATGCATATAAAAGTGCCTTACCCTATATCTGTATATTTCTGATTTATATAGAGGTAAACAAGTAGTGCAGTTTTTTTTTAGTTTTTTTTAGTATTATTATTGTTAACCTCTTCACAAAATCTATAAGAGGTGTTTAGGAGGTAAATCTGCTAAATAAATGTATTTGTAAAAATATTTAACTTGATATGCCCTACAGGTTAAACACTTAATTGAAATGGGGATACCCTTTTAAGTTTTCTCACAGAACAGAGAGTGCATTTTCAACAAGGCAAACAACCAGTTATAATGGCCATGGTAAGTAAGTGCGCAGGACCAGTACATATTTATCTGTTTATCACAAGTATGGAAACATATGACGTTATAGGCAGTGCAGTTAGCATCAAAACCTGCATATAACACTGCTCTTAAAGTGGTTTTAAAGCTCAGTTATGGAAACATGTGGTTACCCTTGGTAACTAACAGCTTGTTTAATGCGCTTGCGGGTTTTCTATGCTTTTTAACACTAAAATAAAACTGCATTAAGTATCCCTGGTTGTTGGCACATGCCTCCTGGTGTTCATGTGCATACGGAGGTATTAGAAGACGCAGTGGCTTTTGTATTGTAGTGTAAATTTAATCAGAGTTCTTCTGTGAATTGATTAGTTTTTTTCACTTTTTACTGTATTTCACTTGCTAGTTTTACAGCGCAACAGTTTCTGTCCCATTTATTCTGGCCAGTGGCAGATCCAGGGGGGGGGCAACTGCCCCACCCCCTGCCCCTCATACTCCATACTTTAGCATGGAGGAGCGAAAGCTGTAAGTTCCCGCTCCACCATTAACTAACCTTCCTCACACAGCTTGTGAGCCGTGGGGACGCGATCCATGGCAGACCGACGCCCGGAAATCCCATCCCCTCGGCTCGCATACTGTAAGTAAGAAGAGTATGCTCCGAGCCCAGGGGAGCGGAATATTAGGGGCACTATATCATACAGGAGGAGGGGGGGTAGGAAATAAAAAACTTGGGAGTTAGAAAAAAAGGGAATATTCAATGTGAAGAGCAAAGCATTATATGTGAAGAGCACATGTCAGGGCGGCCCCCTGTGCTTTGCCCCTTACATATTATACCCCCAATTCTGTGTCCTTCACATATACTGCCCCCTGAGGGGACAGGACAGGGGGAATTATATGTGAGGGGCAAAGCACAGGGGGCATTATGTGTGAGGGGAAATGCACAGGGGACATTATATGTGAGGGGAGCATGATGGGGGCTTTATATGTGAGGGGCACATTATATGTGAGGAGCGCATGATGGGGGCATTATATATGAGGATGCATGATGGGGCATTATATATGAGAGGCGCATGATGGGGGCATTGTATATGAGGGGAGCATGATGGAGGCATTATATGTGGCAGGGGCACATGATGGGGGCATTATATGTGAGGGGCGCATGATGGAGTCATTATATATAATGAGCGCATGATGGGGGGCATTATATGTGAGGGGTGCATAATGGGGGCTTTATATGTGAGGGGCGCATGATGGGGGCATTTTATGTGAGGGGCGCATGATGGGGGCATTATATATGAGGGGCGCATGATGGTGGCTTTATATATGAAAGGCGCATGATGGAGGCATTATATGTGAGGGGCGCATGATGGGGGCTTTATATGTGGCTGGGGCACATGATAGGGGCATTATATGTGAGGGGTGCATGATGGGGTCATTATATATGAGGAGAGCATGATGGGGGGCATTATATGTGAGGGGTGCATAATGGGGGCTTTATATGTAGTGTTGAGCGGCATAGGCCATATTCGAATTCGCGAATATTCGCGAATATATGGATTAGCATATGCAAATTTTCGCATATGCGAAATTTCGCACACCAGTCTCACACAGTAGTATTAGAGCCTTCTTACACCACATAAGCTGGAAGCAGAGAGGGATGATCACTGTGATGTGTACTGTGAAAAAAAATATATATATAAAAAAAAATAGAAAAACGAATATTCGTAATTACGAATATATAGCGCTATATTCGCGAATATTCGCGAATTCGCGAATATGCGATATTCGCGAATAAAATTTGAATTGCGAATATTCGCGAGCAACAGTATTTATATGTGAGGGGCGCATGATGGGGGCATTATATGTGAGGGGTGCATGATGTGGCATTTTATGTGAGGGGCACATGATGGGGGCATTATATATGAGGGGCGCATGATGGGGGCATTATATGCGAGGGGTGCATGAGAGGGGCTTTATATGTGAGGGGGCGCATGATGGAGGCATTATATGTGAGGGGCGCATGATGGAGGCATTATATGTGAGGGGCGCATGATGGGGGCTTTACATGTGGCAGGGGCACATGATGGGGGCATTATATGTGAGGGGCAAAGAACAGGGCCATTATATGTGAAGGGCACAGCACAGGGGGCATTATATGTTAGGGGCATAGAACAGAGGGCATTATTATTATGTGGGGGAACAGGACAGACATAATTATTATGTGGGGGGCACACAGGAAGGGAAATTATTATTATATGTGGGGGCACAGGATGGGGCATTATTACTATATGTGAAGGGACAGAGTGTTTTGCATTTCAGAGGTAGTATATATTATGAGGAATTTCTGGGGTGGTATGGTTTTCATGGGCCACAATACATTACGGTATTGTATTCAGAGGGTGCACTGCACAGCAATTTATATTCAGAGAGCGCAGTGTGTGGTAGTATAAAATTTAGAGGGCACAATGTGTGGTAGTATTATCTTCAGAGGGTGCAGTGTGTGTTAGTATTATATTCAGAGAGCGCATTGTGTGTTAGTATTATATTCCGAGAGTGCAGTGTGTGGTAGTATTATCCTCAGAGGGTACAGTGTGTAGCAGTATTATATTCAGAGAGTGCAGTGTGTGGTAGTATTATATTCAGATGGTACAGTGTGTGATAGTATTATATTTAGAGGGCACAGTGTATGGTAGTATTATATTCAGAGGGTACAGTGTGTAGCAGTATTATATTCAGAGAGTGCAGTGTGTGGTAGTATTATATTCAGATTGTACAGTGTGTAGTAGTATTATCTTCAGAGGGTACGGTGTAGCAGTATTATATTCAGAGAGTGCAGTGTGTGGTAGTATTATATTCAGAGGGTACAGTGTGTGATAGTATTATATTTAGAGGGCGCAGTGTGTGGTAGTATTATATTCAGAGGGTATAGTGTGTGACAGTATTATACTCAAAGGCTACGGGGTGTGGTAGCATTATATTCAGAGGGTACAGTGTGTCAGAATTATATTCAGAGGGTGTGTGCCAGTATTATAATAATTATTGTTTTCATATAAAGGATCAGAATGCGCTGACATAGTGAGGAACCATCTGGGCATCAAGTTCTGCAGAGGAAAGATTTAGCTGGAACAAGTCCTGGCGATATGTACCAGCTGAATTAGATTTGGAAAGACTATAGAGAAGACATCAACTGTTATAAGTTATATTATTGTGTATTGTACCGGGCTATGACCCATCATAGCTGTAGTCATTTGTAAGTTCTGCAGTAATGATGGGTTAAACAAAAACTCCCAGCATAATCTTACCACTGCTTAGGTCATACTAGGAGCTGTAGTTTTAAATGGTAAAAAATTCTTTAGCACTTTCCTTTTCTTTTGCAATTGGTATATTTTATTATTATTCTGACGTGTGAGCATGGCCTGAGGGTCTTAAACAAGGTTAGTACTGTATGATACATTTAATAATAATATTTTAAGTTCCATAAGCAACACGTTTTTTTCTGTCCGCCAACACAAAATACTCTAATAACACCCCTCCCGAGACTAGAGTCTGGATCCGCCCCTGATTCTGGCACTATTGATTTCCGTCTCTTTCTATATTTTATCTGCTTATACTATCTGCTTCTACATATATAAACAATAAATAAATAAAATATAAAAATATAAACAAAACCAAAAATGATTAAGGTAGGTTAGGGTCCTGCTTTCTCCCTTTTTTTTTTTTTTTCTCTCTTTGCTGTCTGTCTTCATTCTCCATGTTCTGATGTCTTCCTCTTTTCTCTACCATGTATTGTTTTCCTTTTTTTTTTTTTAGCTTTTCTATTCCGTCTAGTTTACCTGACAGGCTATACAATTGGCACTATTTTTCTAGTGTATAATATACTATACCAGTACAATTTTTTATATTGTGCCATCCAATTATTTCATGTCAGGTGTGGAAGCTTGTCATTTGAAAGAAAATGTATACATCAAATGGTATTATCATTAAACTTTTGTATAAATATTATTAATTTATTTCTTACATATTGCTCCGCATTATTATTGTCTCTGTTATGTTTGTCCGTGTAACTTGCTATCCCTAGAGATGAGCGAACTTTTCAAAAATTTGGTTTGGCCGATTCGCCAAATTTTCTGAAAAAATTTGTTTCGACCCGAAGTTTTGGACTTTTTTTTATTTTATACATTCACACCGTTCACTGTACAGGATCATTAACATTATATTTTGATAGTTTGGACATTTACACATGCGGCGATACCAAATATGTTTATTAAAAAAAAATTACGCTTTTTGGGGGTAAAATTGGAAAAAATTGACAATTTTTATTTTTATTGGGGGAGGGGATTTTTGACTTTTTTATTACTTTTTATTTTTACATTTTTCAACTTTAAAAAAAAACTTTTTATGTCCCCATAGGGAACTATCTATAGCAATCATTTGATTGCTAATACTGTTCAGTGCTATGCATAGGGCACATCACTAATCAGTATTATCGATCATCTTCGGCTCTGGTCTGCTCGATCTCAGACCATAGCAGAAGACCCAAAGAGACGGACGAAGGCAGGTGAGGGGACCTCAGTCCGCCATTACAGATTATCGGATCGCCACGGCAGCGATCAGATCATCTATTTTAACATGCCACTGCCGCAGATGCCGTAATCTGCACTGATCACGGCATCTGAGGGGTTAATGGCGGACATCAGCGGGATCGCGGATGTTGGACATTACCGGCGGGTTCCTGCCGTACCTGCCATATATGACGGGAGCACCGCTCCGATGCTCGCAGTCATATACAGGATGTATATGTACGTAAATGTACCGCCAAACCATAACGTACATTTATGTCCGTGGTCGTTAAAGGGGTACTCCGGTAGAAAACTTTTTTTTTTTTTTTTAAATCTACTGGTGCCAGAATGTTAAACAGATTTGTAAATTACTTCTATTAAAAAATTGTAATCCTTCCAGTACTTATTAGCTGCTGAATACTACAGAGCAAATTATTTTCTTTTTGGAACACAGTGCTCTCTGCTGACATCATGACCACAGTGCTCTCTGCTTACATCTCTGTCCATTTTAGGAACTGTCCAGAGCAGCATATGTTTGCTATGGGGATTTCCTCATACTCCAGACAGTTCTTAAAATGGACAGAGGGGTCAGGAGAGAGCACTGTGGTCATGATGTCAGCAGAGAGCTGTGTTCCAAAAAGAAAATAATTTCCTCTGTAGTGTTTAGCAGCTAATAAGTACTGGAAGGATTAAATTTTTTTTTAATAGAAGTAAATAACAAATCGTTTTAACTTTCTTGCACCAGTTGATTAAAAAATAAAAAAGTTTTCCACCGGAGTACTCCTTTAAGGTGTACTGTGAAAGGCCACTCAAAAGTGCACACCTGCTGGTGTTGTAGACAAATACTGTTTTAAGCTTATTGTAGTGCATTGTTCTCCGCCCATAAGTGCATACCACGTACATATATCTAAGTGGTGCACCAATTGTTCCTGTTAAAGTCTTAAGGGCCTCGATACCGTTAAAGGCCAGCCAAACATACACACCTGCTGGTGTTGTAGACAAATACTGTTTTAAGCGTACTGGAGCGCATTGTCCTCCCCTCATAAGTGCATACCACATATGTGTATCTAAGTGGTGTACCATTTTGTTCCTGTTAAAGTCTTAAGTTCCTAGATACTGTAAAAAGGCCAGCCAAAAATACACACCTACTGGTGTTGTAGACAAATACTGTTTTAAGCGTACTGGAGCGCATTGTACTCCCCTCATAAGTGCATACCATATATATATATATATATATATATATATATATATATATATATATATATATATATATATATATATATATATATATATATATATATCTAAGTGGTGTTGTAAGGGCCCAGATACTGTGAAAGGCCATCCAAAAGTACACGCCTGCTGGTGTTGTAGACAAATACTGCTTTAAGCGTACTGGAGCACATTGTCCTCCCCTCAGAACTGCATACCACATACATACATCTAAGTGGTGTGCCATTTTGTTCCTTTTAACCCCTTAAGGACCAGGCCATTTTATACCTTAAGGACCGGAGCGTTTTTTGCAATTCTGACCACTGTCACTTTAAACATTAATAACTCTGGAATGCTTTTAGTTATCATTCTGATTCCGAGATTGTTTTTTCGTGACATATTCTACTTTAACTTAGTGGTAAAATTTTATGGTAACTTGCATCCTTTCTTGGTGAAAAATCCCCAAATTTGATGAAAAAAATGACATTTTTCATTTTTCTAACTTTGAAGCTCTCTGCTTGTAAGGAAAATGGATATTCAAAATATATTTTTTTTGGGTTCACATATACAATATGTCTACTTTATGTTTGCATCATAAAATTTATGAGTTTTTACTTTTGGAAGACACCAGAGGGCTTCAAAGTTCAGTAGCAATTTTGAAATTTTTCACAACATTTTCAAACTCACTATTTTTCATGGACCAGTTCAGTTTTGAAGTGGATTTGAAGGGTCTTCATATTAGAAATACCCCATAAAAGACCCCATTATAAAAACTACACCCCCTAAAGTATTCAAAAAAACATTCAGTAAGTGTATTAACCCTTTAGGTGTTTCACAGGAATAGCAGCAAAGTGAAGGAGAAAATTCAAAATCTTCATTTTTTACACTCGCATGTTCTTGTAGACCCAATTTTTGAATTTTTGCAAGGGATAAAAAGGAGAAAATTTTTACTTGTATTTGAAACCCAATTTCTCTCGAGTAAGCACATACCTCATATGTCTATGTTAATTGTTCGGTGGGCGCAGTAGAGGGCTCAGAAGGGAAGGAGCGACAAATGGTTTTTGGGGGGCATGCCGCATTTAGGAAGCCCCTATGGTGCCAGGACAGCAAAAAAAAACACATGGCATACCATTTTGGAAACTAGACCCCTCAGGGAACGTAACAAGGGGTAAAGTTAACCTTAATACCCTACAGGTGATTCACGACTTTTGCATATGTAAAAAAAATATATATTTTTTTTACCCAAAATGCTTGGTTTCCCAAAAATTTTACATTTTTAAAAAGGGTAATAGCAGAAAATACCCCCCAAAATTTGAAGCCCAATTTCTCCCGATACAGAAAACACCTCGCATGGGGGTGAAAAGTGCTCTGCTGGCGCACTACAGGTCTCAGAAGAGAAGGAGTCACATTTGGCTTTTTGAAAGCAAATTTTGCTCTGGGGGCATGCCGCATTTAGGAAGCCCCTATGGTGCCAGAACAGCAAAAAAAAAACACATGGCATACCATTTTGGAAACTAGACCCCTCGGGGAACGTAACAAGGGGTAACGTGAACCTTAATGCCCTAAAGGTGTTTCACGACTTTTGCATATGTAAAAAAAAAATTTTTTTTTACCTAAAATGCTTGTTTTCCCAAAATGTTTACATTTTTAAAAAGGGTAATAGCGGAAAATACCCCCCAAAATTTGAAGCCCGATTTCTCCCGATTCAGAAAACACCCCATATGGGGGTGAAAAGTGCTCTGCTGGCGCACTACAGGTCTCAGAAGAGAAGGAGTAACATTTGGCTTTTTGAAAGCAAATTTTTCTCTGGGGGCATGCCGCATTTAGGAAGCCCCTATGGTGCCAGAACAGCAAAACAAAAACACATGGCATACCATTTTGGAAACTAGACCCCTCGGGGAACGTAACAAGGGGTAATGTGAACCTTAATACCCTACAGGTGTTTCACGACTTTTGCATATGTAAAAAAATATATATTTTTTTTACCTAAAATGCTTGGTTTCCCAAAATTTTTACAATTTTAAAAAGGGTAATAGCAGAACATTCCCCCCAAAATTTGAAGCCCAATTTCTCCCGATTCAGAAAACACCCCATATGGGTGTGAAAAGTGCTCTGCTGGCGCACTACAGGTCTCAGGAGTCACATTTGGCTTTTTGAAAGCGAATTTTGCTCTGGGGGCATGCCGCATTTAGGAAGCCCCTATGGTGCCAGGACAGCAAAAAAAAAAAAACACATGGCATTACATTTTGGAAACTAGACCCCTCGGGGAACGTAACAAGGGGTAATTTGAACCTTAATACCCTACAGGTGTTTCACGACTTTTGCATATGTAAAAAAATATATATTTTTTTTACCTAAAATGCTTGTTTTCCCAAAAATTTTACATTTTTTAAAAGGGTAATAGCAGAAAATACCCCCCAAAATTTGAAGCCCAATTTCTCCCGAGTACGGCGATACCCCATATGTGGCCCTAAACTGTTGCCTTGAAATACGACAGGGCTCCAAAGTGAGAGCGCCATGCGCATTTGAGGCCTAAATTAGGGACTTGCATAGGGGTGGACATAGGGGTATTCTACGCCAGTGATTCCCAAACAGGGTGCCTCCAGCTGTTGTAAAACTCCCAGCATGCCTGGACAGTCAACGGCTATCTGGCAATACTGGGAGTAGTTGTTTTGCAACAGCTGGAGGCTCCGTTTTGGAAACAGTGGCGTACCAGACGTTTTTCATTTTTATTGGGGAGGGGGGTTGTATAGGGGTATGTGTATATGTAGTGTTTTTTACTTTTTATTTTATTTTGTGTTAGTGTAGTGTAGTGTTTTTAGGGTACAGTCGCACGGGCGGGGGGTTCACAGTAGTTTCTCACTGGCAGTTTGAGCTACGGCAGAAAATTTGACGCAGCTCAAACTTGCAGCCGGATACTTACTGTAATCCTCCGCCCATGTGAGTGTACCCTGTACGTTGACATTAGGGGGGGGGGGGGGGGGGAATCAGTGCAAAACTACAACTCCCAGCATGTACGGTCTATCAGTGCATGCTGGGAGTTGTAGTTTTGCAACCGCTGGAGGCTCCGTTTTGGAAACAGTGGCGTACCAGACGTTTTTCATTTTTATTGGGGAGGGGGGCTGTGTAGGGGTATGTGTATATGTAGTGTTTTTTACTTTTTATTTTATTGTGTGTTAGTGTAGTGTAGTGTTTTTAGGGTACAGTCACACGGACGGGGGGTTCACAGTAGTTTCTCGCTGGCAGTTTGAGCTGCGGCAGAAATTTTGCCGCACCTCAAACTTGCAGCCGGATACTTACTGTAATCCTCCGCCCATGTGAGTGTACCCTGTACGTTCACATTGGGGGGGGGAAACATCCAGCTGTTGCAAAACTACAACTCCCAACATGTACGGTCTATCAGTGCATGCTGGGAGTTGTAGTTTTGCAACAGCTGGAGGCACACTGGTTGTGAAACACCGAGTTTGGTAACAAACTCAGTGTTTTGCAACCAGTGTGCCTTCAGCTGTTGCAAAAGCTACAACCCCCAGCATGTACGGACAGCGGAAGGGCATGCTGGGTGTTGTAGTTATGCAACAGCTGGAGGCATACTACTTTGGCTGGGGATGCTGGGGATTGTAGTTATGCAACAGCTGGAGACACACTGGTTTGCTACTTAACTCAGTGTGCCTTCAGCTGTTGCAAAACTACAACTCTCAGCAGTCACCGACAGCCAACGGGCATGCTGGGAGTTGTAGTTATGCAACCACCAGATGCACCACTACAACTCCCAGCATGCACTTTAGCTGATTGTGCAAGCTGGGAGTTGTAGTTACACAACAGCTGAAGGTACACTTTTCCATAGAAAGAATGTGCCTCCAGCTGTTGCAAAACTACAAGTCCCAGCATGCCCATAAGGGCATGCTGGGAGTTGTGGTGGTCTGCCTCCTGCTGTTGCATAACTACAGCTCCCAGCATGCCCTTTTTGCATGCTGGGAGCTGTTGCTAAGCAACAGCAGGAGGCTGTCACTCACCTCCAACGATCCTCGCTGCACCAGGTCAGTCCCTCGTCGTCTCCGCCGCCGCTGCTCCTGGGGCCCCGATCCCAACAGGGGCGCCGGGGATCGGGGTCCCCAGCACCCGGGGTGCACGTCCCGCACCCGCTCACGTCCTCCGGAAGAGGGGCGGAGCGGGTTGCGGGAGTGACACCCGCAGCAGGCGCCCTGATTGGTCGGCCGGTAATCCGGCCGACAAATCAGGGCGATCGTGAGGTGGCACCAGTGCCACCTCACCCCTGCTGGCTCTGGCTGTTCGGGGCCGTCGGAGACGGCCCCGAACAGCCTGTAATTCCGGGTCACCGGGTCACTGGAGACCCGATTGACCCGGAATCCGCCGCAGATCGCTGGACTGAATTGTCCAGCGATCTGCGGCCATCGCTGACATGGGGGGTCATAATGACCCCCCTGGGCGATATGCCCCGATGCCTGCTGAACGATTTCAGCAGGCATCGGGGACCGGCTCCGCTCCAGATGGTTGCGGGGGGCCGGTAAAACACATGACGTTCTCATACGTCATGTGTCCTTAAGGACTCGGAAATGGAGACGTATGAGAACGTCATGTGTCCTTAAGGGGTTAAAGTCTTAAGGACCTAGATACTTTGAAAGGCCAGCCAAAAGTACACACCTGCTGGTGTTGTAGACAAATACTGTTTTAAGTGTACTGGAGCATATTGTCCTCCCCTCATAAATGCATACCACATACATCTAAGTGGTGTACCATGTTATTCCTTTTAAAGTCTTAAGGACCTAAATACTGTGAAAGGCCAGCTAAAAGAACACACCTGCTGGTGTTGTAGACAAATAGTGTTTTAAGCGTACTGGAGCACATTGTCCTCCCCTCATAAATGTATACCACATACGTACATCTAAGTGGTGTACCATGTTTTCCTGTTAAAGTCTTAAAGGCTTAGATACTATGAAAGGCCAGCCAAAAGTACAATCCTGCTGGTGTTGTAGACAATTACTATTTTAAGCAAACTGGAGCACATTGTCCTCCCCTCATAAGTGCATGCTACATACGTACATCTAAGTGGTATACCATTTTGTTTCTGTTAATGTCATAAGGGTCTAGATACTGTGAAAGGCCAGCCAAAAGTACACACCTGCTTGTGTTGTAGACAAATACTGTTTTAAGCGTCCTGGAGCGCATTGTCCTCCCTTCATAAGTGCATTGTACATACATACATCTAAGTGGTGTGCCACTTTGTTCCTGTTAAAGTCACAAGGGTCTAGATACTTTGAAAGTCCAGCCAAAAGTACACCCTTGCTGGTGTTGTAGACAAATACTGTTTTAAGCGTACTGCATTGTCCCCCCCATAAGTGCATATGAGGCAGCAGCTGAGCCAGCAAGGTGGAAGCATGGTTGACAGTCAGCATGGTGGCAGAAGTGGGCAGTCTGGAGCAAAAAGTGCCCAGGGGAGATAACCTGCCTTGCGGCAGCCTACCTTCCTGGGAGGTAGTGGAACAGGGGTCGATGGCAGTAGTAGTCAGTCAGTGCTGAATGTTGGGGGTAAAATCAGCTACTCGGCGGTTTTGCAGTTTCATCAAGCATCTGGGCGATGTTAACCTGGCCACATGCAAGATGTGTTGGCAGATGGTGAAGCAGGACCAGGGTCTCAATGTTGGTACCACGGCCCTGCATCAACATTTGCAGCTTCACCATAAAGCAGCCTGGGAGAACCATGGCTCTGATGTAGTGGTCCAGCCTGCTGCATCACCCAGCGGCATGCCGCTCCCTCTTTCAGCCAGCCAAGGTTCCACCACCTCAGGGAGCTGTGTGTCATACCCATCTTCTGTCGCTCCAGATGCTCCTGCTCCTGCTACTTCGAGTCAGACATTCCACCAGCTATCCATCGTCGAAGCCATGTCCAAGAGACAACAGTATGCGCCCACTCATCCAACGGCGCAGAAGCTGAATGTGCTCCTGTCCAAGTTACTGGTGCTGCAGTCTCTCCCTTTTCAAGTGATGGACTCTGCACCTTTCAGAGAACTGATGGCTTGTGCCGAGTCGAGGTGGAGAGTCCCAAGCCGCCATTTCTTTGCGAAGAAGGCAGTACCAGCCCTGCACAATTTTGTGGAACAGAAGGTGGGCCAGTCCTTGAGCCTGTCGGTGTGTACCAATGTGCAAGGCAGCGCCAATGTGTGGAGCTGTTACTACGGTCAGGGACAATACATGTCCTTTACGGCCCACTGGATGAATGTGGTTCCTGCACAGCCACAACAACAGCAACTTGGACAGGTCACGTCGCTTCCGCTTCCACGCTCTCAGACCATTGGTCCTGTGAAGGTGTGCTACTCCGCCTCCTCATCCTCCACCGTGTCCTCAGCCTCCACTGCACAGACAAGTCTCAGTGCCTCTCCAGCATACCATGTGTGCAGGGCACAGCAGTGTCACAGTGCTATTCACATGGTTTGCCTTGGCGAACTGAGTCACACAGGGGAGGAACTGATAAAAGTAATTCATCAAAAAATCTAATCATGGCTTACTCCACAAAAACTGGAAATGGGAACCATGGTGACAGACAACAGGAAGAATAACTTACAACAAGCATTAGGGGGCCCACACTATATGTTATATATACAGTAACCCCCCGACCTACGATGGCCCCGACATATGATAAAATCAACATACGATGGCCTCTCAGAGGCCATCGCATGTCGATGTCAGCATCGACATACGATGCTTTTATATGTCGGGGCCATCGCATTAACTGCTATCCGACAGCGCAAAATGCTTAAGCTGCTGTCGGATAGCAGTGTAATGTGCCCCAGCAGGTTCACTTACCTATTCCTGATGCTCCGGGTCCACTTCGTGATCCTCCGGTGTCTTGCGCATCTTCTCCAGGGTCCGGGCCTTGCTTTCCGGAGTCGTTATTACGTCACTACGCACGCC
Source organism: Hyla sarda (assembly GCF_029499605.1). Classification (NCBI taxonomy): domain Eukaryota; kingdom Metazoa; phylum Chordata; class Amphibia; order Anura; family Hylidae; genus Hyla; species Hyla sarda. The sequence continues at coordinate 40,763,444 of NC_079194.1, forward strand.
CCGCCGGCGCAGCAGCGTAATAACGTCACCAGAAAGCGAGGCCCAGACCCTGCAGAAGATGCGCAAGACACCAGAGGATCGCGAAGAAGACACCGGAGCAGCGGGACAGCATCGGGAGCCCCTGGAACAGCAGCGGGAGCGGTGGGGACCTGGTCTGGAGCGACGGGGACAGGTGAGTATTACTTCCTATACTTTACATTGCACGGATCCCTCAACATACGATGGATTCGACAAACGATGGGTCGTTTGGAACGAATTACCATCGTATGTTGAGGGACCACTGTATATATTTGTGGTCAGTGCTCAATTTTATAGCGAGCCTACCTAACTGAACCTCTTACTGAACTCCTGTTCCCTACTACATCCTGTAACATATCTAAGCAGTCTGAGTTATGCCATATACTGCCACGTAGGAGTACACCTGAAAATAGAGGGCATACCCTGAAGAGTAATGATAGTCATAAAGTGAGAATGATATTGAGGGAGAGTTGGGTGGGACGTGACGAACCTGCAGCGTCAAGCACAGGTACTGCTGCGGGTTCTTATAGGGAAATCCCGCCCCTCCCACAAATACAGGCTAATAAATTTGCCTTTAAACTTGTGGTCGGTGCTCAATCATATAGCGAGCCTACCTAACTGAACCTCTTACTGAACTCCTGTTCCCTACTACATCCTGTAACCTATCTATATTAGAAGTAGAGCAGGAAAAAACCCTCAGGTATGGCGCTGCAGACTCTTGTAGACAGATGAGGCGGATGCCAAAGGTAATAGGAAAGTCCTCAGCAGGACATTTTATTAAAAAAATAATAAAATGGACAAGATTACGCGTTTCGGGAGGATCCCTCCCTTCCTCAGATCAGGATAAGGACAGTACAACAATAGCAGGTTTATATAGCCCAAAAATGGGCGCCAAAAACACATGGGAGGAGTAACAATCCAAACTTGAAAATCAAAGTACAGGAACAGAAACAGCACTTACATATAATATACAGTATGAATATACATTAGGAAGCAATACAATTACAAATTGTGCTAATATAAGGTCAGGTTATGTGTTGGACCATGACTAGCAACTGCTGGAGAATCGCAGTGGGCCGGAAGCTGTCAGCCGCAGCATGTGAACAGTGTAACCAAGGCACTTCCTGTGTGAGAAGCACGTCAATAGCAGTGAGCTCTGAAGACGGGCTGGTTGCCCTGGACGCGTTGCTATGCTAGGAGGTCACATGGTCAGCTCTCTACCAATCAGCTCTGAATGTGGTTTCTCCTTACTGTATGGGACCTGTCCAATAATAGGAATAGGTCCCACTGACTGTATGGACACTGGGGGGTTAACATGTGCCGAACAAGGTTGGGGCCCTCCCACAGGTCGGGGTGGGAACTGGGTGTATAGTTACGCCCATAAGGGATATAGGAGACTCTCCTGCTTCCTCCCCTCCTCTTACCTCACCAGCAACGAGAGACGTAGGTGCTCGCTATGGCTGACGAGGCTGTGTGGTTGGCGATACGGGAGCGGTTGCTGGCTGATCCTGGGCTTCTCTCACGGCTCCTTCCCGATATGGCCTCCGCTGGGGTTCCTTCTTCGGCCCGGTCCTTGTCATCGGCGACGGTTTCGGTGCCTGCAGCGAGCCGCCGGACGGGTAGGCAATCCCGCCCCCCTTCTAGGTTGAGTCCCAGCCCGCCGCGGGTTAATACCGGCGGGCGGCGGGGACGTGCTGTGGCGCAAGCTTTGGCCTCTGCATCGGGGCCTGGGCCTGCTGCTGCTGGTGCCGGGTTGCGGGGGATGGCTCCTCCCCTTCCTGCACGTGCGCTTCCGGTAGTCGCGCGCACATCTTCGGTAGTGGCGGCGGTCCCCGGGCAGTGCAGTGTGAGTTCCGGGGTAATGGGGAATCATCATGCCCCCTCGGCCGGATCTCGTGCCTCCTCGTCGGCTGACGAGGTTCCGGACACGCCGCCGGCGCGGGTATCCGCGGTCAGCCTGCCACATGGTGGTGGGCTGGCTGTGTCCCAACCCCTGCCTGTAGATTTGGGGGAGGAGGACCCTTTATTTGAGGATGCCCAAGATAGCATGGGCCCCGGGGATGATGCTGCGGGCCCCTCTTCTCTGACTGTCCCTCAGGTAGCGCCCCCACCTCTCCCTCCCCCCCCTATCACCGGCCCTTCACAGTCTCTTGCTGGGGGTCAGGTGTTTGAGCAGCGGGTCAGCCAGCCCCCGCGTGACCGGGATTCAAGGGGGTCTGTGAGGAGTGTACGCAGGCGTTTTTCCAGGTCATCCTCCCGGGGTTCTGGCCGCTCTCGGCGGTGCAGGGCTGCTGAGTCTCGGGCTCGGTCACACCGCAGTTGTCGCCGGGACCACAGATGCAGAGCGAGATCGGGGAGGTCCCGCTCGTCCCGCTGGCGATCGCCATCTTCTTCGAGAGACAGCTCCTGGAGCTCGGCGAGCCCGGACAGGAGGGCTCGCCGGCGTGGCAGTCGTCGGCGACGTTCCAGGTCCCCTAGGAGGTCTTCGCGTGGATGCGAGCGGCCCAGCGCGGCTCCAGCTCCGAATCCGGATCCTGCTCCTCCTCCTGCTCCGGTGTCAGATCCAGTGCCTGATGCTTCCTCCAGTGGTCCATCGACTTCTTCTGGTGCTCCTGCGCGGACTGGTGAGTTCGACTTTGCGGGGGCTTGGGGTACTGGGGGTGGGTCTGCTGATGTTTTGTCTGTTTTGAAGGCTGTTCTTTCCAAGTTGGAAGGGTCGCCAGGTGAAAAACTGGCTACGCCAGCCCGTCGTGTGTCCCCGGTTAGAGCGGGCGTACACAAGGAGGCAATTTTTTGTGGGCTCAGCCCTTTGGGGGTGCATGTGGACGAAGCGGTTAAGGAGAAGATTTGGGGAAATGCATATGTGGATGTGTGGTCCCTGGTTTCTGTGGACCAACATACCATAGATAAGGAGCGGAGACCTCAGTCTGAGAAGGCGGGCCCCTTCAGGCCTAAGGTTGCCAAGTCCATGGGTAACTGGTTACAGGCTTTTGCTGTCTTGGGGTGTGTTATGGGGGAGAGGCATCCCGAACGCTGTTCGGAACTTTTTATTTATATGGATTCTGTTTACAATGCCTACAAGGCTCATGGGGGTTCTGCCTGGTGGCGTTATGACGAAGAATTTCGTCGACGGCTGGCGTTGCAGCCGGAGGTTGGTTGGGGTGTCAAGGCGACTGATGTCTGGTTGCGCCTAATGATGTCCCAAAAGGGGCCGTCCTTTCAGTCAGGGGCCGCTGGTCAGCCCGGGGCTACGGGGTCAGTGGCCGTGCGAAGGCCCGGGGCTTGTTGGCTCTTCAATGAGGGCCACTGCCGATTTCTCAGCTTGTGCAAGTACAAGCATGAGTGTTCCTCCTGCGGCGGGGGACATGCCGCAGTGCGATGTCCTAGGGCTGCAAAAACGCCCGCCCGCCCGGCGTCTGCTGCCGGAGGGAAGGACCCCGGTGAGGGTGGCCGCGATGCGCCCGTGGTTAGAGCAGTACCCCATTAGGGAAGCCGCTTTGGTTCTGACAGATGGTTTTGAATGTGGTTTCTTTATTCCGTTTGTTTTGAATACGGTTGGTGGTGTTTTTCCGGATAACTTAAAATTGGCTCGTGAGCGTCCTGAGGTGCTCCGGGACAAGATTGGCAAGGAGGTGGCGTTGGGTAGGTTTATGGGCCCCTTTTCCGTCCCGCCTTTTCACAACCTGCGGGTGTCCCCTTTGGGTGTGGTGCCCAAGAAGGAGGCAGGGAAGTTCCGGCTCATCCATCACCTATCGTACCCGAAGGGTTCCTCGGTGAATGACGGAATTCCCAAGGAGGATGCGTCTGTGTCCTATGTTTCTTTTGATAGGGCAGTTGCCCTGGTTAGGAGTGCGGGAGCTGGGGCCTTGATGGCAAAATCCGACATTGAGTCGGCTTTCAGGTTGTTGCCGGTTCATCCGGAATGTCACCACTTGCTGGGGTGTCGGGTTGACGGGTTGTTTTATTTTGATGTCTGTTTACCTATGGGCTGTTCCATCTCGTGCCACTACTTTGAGTTGTTCAGTTCCTTTTTGGAATGGGTGGTTCGGGTGGAAACAGGCAGTTCCTCTATTATTCATTACTTGGATGATTTTTTGTTTGTTGCCCCAGCCGGGTCCTCCAGATGTCGTTTTTTGTTGGATTCTTTTTGTTTCTTTATGCGTAAATTTGGTGTTCCTTTGTCGGCGGATAAGACGGAGGGTCCTGCTACTGTGATGTCGTTCTTGGGCATTGAGATTGATTCGGTTGCCATGGTTTTTCGCCTGCCGAGTGAGAAGTTGGAATCTTTGTTGGGTTTGGTGGAAGTTTTTTGTGAGGTTAAGAAGGTCACGTTGCGGCAAATGCAGGTGTTGTTGGGTCACCTTGTCTTTGCGTGCAGAGTTATGCCCATGGGGCGGGTTTTTTCTCGGAGGCTGTCTTTGTCCACACGAGGGGCGCGGTATCCGGACCACAGGATCCGCATTTCCCGGCAGCTGCGAGCTGATGTTTTGGTTTGGAGGGAATTTTTGAGATGCTATAATGGTCGCACTTGTTGGCAGGCGGCTGAATTGCCCAATGGTGACCTTCAACTGTTCACGGACGCTGCGGGGTCTTTGGGTTTCGGGGCTTTCTTTGATGGTGCGTGGTGTGCCGAGGAGTGGCCTCGGGAGTGGCGTGAAGACGGGCGATGCCGGAACCTTACGTTGCTGGAACTTTTTCCCATTGTGGTTGCGGTGGAACTTTGGGGCTCTCTTTTTAGTAACCGCCGGGTTGTTTTCTGGTCTGACAATGTGAGTGTGGTTCATTGTGTTAACGGTCTTACGTCCTCTTCGCTTCCTGTGTTGTCTCTGCTTCGTCATCTGGTGCTTCGCTGTCTGGAGCTGAATATTTGGTTCCGTGCCCGCCACGTCCCTGGGGTCGACAATGTGATTGCTGATGCTTTGTCCCGTTTTCAGTTTCAGGCCTTTCGGAAGATGTGTCCGGACGCGGCCCAGGAGGGCACTCCTTGCCCCCGGTTGGTGTGGGACTTGGTGACGGTCGATTGATGCCCCTTATCCAATCATCGGTAGCGGCTGCTACTTGGACAGGACATGGTAAGGCGTGGGCTGCTTGGTGGGGCATGGTTGCTGGACGCCCGGTGGAAGTCTGTGGGGAGTCCCGCTTATCGGTAACCATTGACTATTTGTTATCTTTGCGCGCAGCTGCTGTTTCCGCTGTGGTGGCCCGCCGGAGGCTGGCGGGTGTGAGTTTTTACTTTAAACTTTTGGGTTGGGAAGATGTGACGAAGCGTTTTTTAATTCAGCAGGCGATGAAGGGTTGGCAGAAGACCCACGTTAGGCGCGAGCGCAGGCGCCCGGTTTCCTATACTTTGTTGGTGGCTCTGTTGTCGGCTACGGAGGTGTGTTGTCCTTCTCAGTTTGAGTCGTTGCTTTTTTCTGCTGCTTTTTGCGCCGCGTTTTTTGGCGCTTTTCGGGTCGGTGAGATGGTTCCCGCGTCTAAGTCGGGCGTGGGTGGTTTGTTGTTTGAGGATGTAGTTTGCTCAAACGGCGTATTGCAGTTACGTATACGCAGGTCCAAGACGGATCAGATGGGCCAAGGGGCGTGGGTTAGTTTGCGGTCTGTGGACGGGGAGGTGTGTCCTGTTCAGACCTTTTTGGGTTATTTGGCGGTTCGCGCGGGTGGTGAGCATTTTTTCGCGCATGCTGACGGCTCCCCTCTGACGCGGTTTTTAAGCGGTGCCTTGGTGCTGTTGGTGCCCCGGTGGCTGAATTTGGCACACATTCCTTTCGGATTGGTGCGGCTACGGAGGCGTCGCGTGCCGGGCTGGCTGTGGCGGACATTCAGCGCATTGGGAGATGGCGCTCGGCATGTTATGCGGGATATGTTCGTCCGGAACTGCTTCTTTAACTTGTTTTTCTGTTTCAGAGTCTCCGGTGGCTTCCGTGTTCTTTTTGGGGCATTCATATATCCACCGGGCGGCCCAAAGGGCGAGTTGCCGTCCTGGCGGAAGATCGTTGGGGGTTCCGAACATTGATGCCCACTGGCGTGGGATTCCGGGCATGCGGTGGCACCAAATTCTTTCGGAAGCGGTGGTTATTGCCGGTATGGTTCGCTCTCCGGTGATTTTGGTCGTTCATGCCGGTGGGAACGACCTTTGTTTTACCCGTTTTCCAGAGCTGATCACCGTCATGAAAGTTGATGTGGAGAGGTTATCTGGCTTCTTTACGGAGCTGGTTTTGGTATGGTCGGAAATTGTTCCTCGGGTCAAGTGGCAAGGGGCCAGGGATGCTGAGGCCATTGAGCGGTCTCGCCGCCTGGTCAATGCTAGGATGGCTCGTTTTGTCCGGTCCAAGGGCGGGGTGGTGGTCCGTCACCGCGAGCTGGAGGGTGACAACAGACGATTCATGATCGCAGACGGGGTCCACCTCAATGATATTGGGCTGGACATTTTTCTATCGGGCCTGCAGGATGGTCTGGAGCAGGCCCTGTTCCTGTTAAGTGGCGGTCGGAGCTCCGTGTAGGGATACACGGGCTCCTAGTGGCATGGAATGGTATGACCTTAGAAGATGGAAGATGCCGTGGGCAGTCATGCCCGTCGGGGATCCGACGGTTGGCATTCCTCTACGGCTGTGGAACAGGTCAATATCACCGTTTTTGTTATATGGTTACTGCTATGCAGTGTTGATTTAGAGTTGCACGCTATAGTGCTGTTCATTACTTAATAAATTGGAGCTGTGACCACCACCTCAGCCCACTAAAAGAGAAACACGGTGTCTGTTGTTATTTACTGAGCGGGGGGAGGGCAAAAGGTTTTGTAGAGGGAAGGTGTGTTCAATGCAGTCTGTATGGGACCTGTCCAATAATAGGAATAGGTCCCACTGACTGTATGGACACTGGGGGGTTAACATGTGCCGAACAAGGTTGGGGCCCTCCCACAGGTCGGGGTGGGAACTGGGTGTATAGTTACGCCCATAATGGATATAGGAGACTCTCCTGCTTCCTCCCCTCCTCTTACCTCACCAGCAACGAGAGACGTCCCGCCCTCCCTCCCCTTTTGGTTTGTTATGATTTGTAATGTTTTATTGTATTTATGTCTATTTTGGCCCGCACTCCGGTTGTTCGGCGCGTGGGCTTGCTTGTTCACCCCTTTAAAAAAAAAAAAAAAAAAAAATTATAATAATTTTAAATATAAAAAAAAAAAAAAAAAAAGGTGATTTACGTTTCAGAGGCCGTACTGTAGGCTTGTCTACTCCCGTGATGTTTACGATTTTTCTGCTTCTTGTACTTATTTCTGTATTGTGTTTTTCTTGTTCTTTTTGTCTTCCTTTTAGTCACAGCTGGCATGGAATGGTATGACCTTAGAAGATGGAAGATGCCGTGGGCAGTCATGCCCGTCGGGGATCCGACGGTTGGCATTCCTCTACGGCTGTGGAACAGGTCAATATCACCGTTTTTGTTATATGGTTACTGCTATGCAGTGTTGATTTAGAGTTGCACGCTATAGTGCTGTTCATTACTTAATAAATTGGAGCTGTGACCACCACCTCAGCCCACTAAAAGAGAAACACGGTGTCTGTTGTTATTTACTGAGCGGGGGGAGGGCAAAAGGTTTTGTAGAGGGAAGGTGTGTTCAATGCAGTCTGTATGGGACCTGTCCAATAATAGGAATAGGTCCCACTGACTGTATGGACACTGGGGGGTTAACATGTGCCGAACAAGGTTGGGGCCCTCCCACAGGTCGGGGTGGGAACTGGGTGTATAGTTACGCCCATAATGGATATAGGAGACTCTCCTGCTTCCTCCCCTCCTCTTACCTCACCAGCAACGAGAGACGTCCCGCCCTCCCTCCCCTTTTGGTTTGTTATGATTTGTAATGTTTTATTGTATTTATGTCTATTTTGGCCCGCACTCCGGTTGTTCGGCGCGTGGGCTTGCTTGTTCACCCCTTTAAAAAAAAAAAAAAAAAAAAATTATAATAATTTTAAATATAAAAAAAAAAAAAAAAAAAGGTGATTTACGTTTCAGAGGCCGTACTGTAGGCTTGTCTACTCCCGTGATGTTTACGATTTTTCTGCTTCTTGTACTTATTTCTGTATTGTGTTTTTCTTGTTCTTTTTGTCTTCCTTTTAGTCACAGCTGGCATGGAATGGTATGACCTTAGAAGATGGAAGATGCCGTGGGCAGTCATGCCCGTCGGGGATCCGACGGTTGGCATTCCTCTACGGCTGTGGAACAGGTCAATATCACCGTTTTTGTTATATGGTTACTGCTATGCAGTGTTGATTTAGAGTTGCACGCTATAGTGCTGTTCATTACTTAATAAATTGGAGCTGTGACCACCACCTCAGCCCACTAAAAGAGAAACACGGTGTCTGTTGTTATTTACTGAGCGGGGGGAGGGCAAAAGGTTTTGTAGAGGGAAGGTGTGTTCAATGCAGTCTTGTGAAGGCTGTGAGGATCGTACTGGCAGAGGACACTGACAGGCTCCTATTCAGTGTAAGCTGTGCGATTATTATCTATATGCAAATAGTGCTGTCAGGGGATACTAGCTGCCTGGTCAGTGTGGGCTGTGTGAGCACTGTGTATATAAGGATCGTGCTGTCAGGGGATACTAGCTGCCTGGTCAGTGTGGGCTGTGAGCACTGTGTATATAAGGATTGCACTGTCAGGAGATACTGGCAGTCTCTTAGACACTTCAGGCTATGTGAATCCTGTGAGGATCGCACTGTTAGGGGATAAGCAGGAATGAGAGGGAGACAAGATGTTAATAGAGAACTATACAGGGATATTAGTCTGTCAATCAGTGCAGAGAAGAAGTAAGCACTGCCTGTATAGTGATCACATTGTAAGGGGGAGACTCACATTGTCATAGGTAAAGATGAAGGTGATATGTAAAAGAGGACATGCTGGTGTGGTATTATGATGTGTAACAGCATGGTATAGTATAACCAGGTATTAACTGATAACAAGATTACTATTTTAGTCATGATCGGACCATGTTAGGTATGTGGTATTGATAGGAACTTGTGTAGTGATAACATATGGAGTGATATGCTGTGTCTTAAGGGCCATAATAGGTATATAACCCTATATCAACCATTGGTGTATAATGGATCAGAACACCCTATGTAAACAGTACACTCTTTGTAACCTAGTAAAAATATAAATATGTGCATAGTATTAAGAAATATAAATATGTGCATAGCATTAAGAAATATGAATATGTGCATGGCGCAAAAAATATATGTATATAAATGGGTCTAGGTACTATAAAAACATGTAGTAATGAAAACACATGTACAAATACATATACACACATGCACATATATACACATATGCATATATACACATATACCCGTCTACACACATGCATAAACATATACAAAACCATATAGGGAATAATGGTTTCAACTGCATATGCATGGGGAAGTTGTAAAACAGAAGAATAAAGTAAGAGCAGGAGTGAATTATCTGATGACAAGGTGATGGCCTTATTTATAGGGAGCATTCTATCATCTCATTAAGACCTGTGGGCACCAATGTTTGGAGTTTGTATATCCAGTAATTTTCTCGTTTACGTAAGGTATTAAACCTATGTGGAATGTCCCTGGATATACTTTCTATTGGGGTAATTGAAATAACATTGAAGTTTTGACCATGCTGTTCAGTTATATGCCGGGAGACACTATGGAGGAGAAAACCATTGGTGGCGTTGTTCCTATGTTTTGTGATTCTTTCCCGTAGACACCTAATGGTTCTCCCCACATATTGTAGACCACATTGGCAATCCAGAAGATACACCACGTATTGGGAGGAGCAGTTCAGCAAGGTTTTAATCTGGAATGTTTCTCCCGTGGTTTTAGAGGTGAAAGTTTTGGCACGGTGGTGCAACGCGTCCAGGGCAACCAGCCCGGCTTCAGAGCTCAATGCTATTGACGTGCTTCTCACACAGGAAGTGCCTTGGTTACACTGTTCACATGCTGCGGCTGACAGCTTCCGGCCCACTGCGATTCTCCAGCAGTTGCTAGTCATGGTCCAACACATAACCTGACCTTATATTACCACAATTTGTAATTGTATTGCTTCCTAATGTATATTCATACTGTATATTATATGTAAGTGCTGTTTCTGTTCCTGTACTTTGATTTTCAAGTTTGGATTGTTACTCCTCCCATGTGTTTTTGGCGCCCATTTTTGGGCTATATAAACCTGCTATTGTTGTACTGTCCTTATCCTGATCTGAGGAAGGGAGGGATCCTCCCGAAACGCGTAATCTTGTCCATTTTATTGTTTTTTTAATAAAATGTCCTGCTGAGGACTTTCCTATTACCTTTGGCATCCGCCTCATCTGTCTACAAGAGTCTGCAGCGCCATACCTGAGGGTTTTTTCCTGCTCTACTTCTAATATGGACTCCCAGGACGACTTGTTTCCTCCTGCAACCCATCGGCATACCAGCGACTCGTACTACAGTACCCAGATTATATCGTGGGTGATATGCTTTTTTGCATAGATCTCAAGGTGAGCGGCCATCTATAAGCCCCGTGGGGTTCCCCCCCCACCCACTACCCAATCTATTGAGGGTAAATACACGAGGCGCCGTCCGTCGGTCCTTTCTTTTCTTTTCTGTAACCTATCTAGGCAGTCTGAGTTATGCCATATACTGCCACGTAGGAGTACACCTGAAAATAGAGGGCAAAACTCCTGAGAACAAAAGAGCTATTAACACGCGCAATAACCCCTTTACCAATGACTGAAATGCATCGTATAATACTTACTATGGAATGGGGGTATAGTGTACGAAGTACTGAATTCCCAGCACCCCAATTTCCTAACAACGCATGCTGGCACACCACAATGTGACGTCTGTGCAGCAGCCCCAATGATAAGGGAATGACTGGATATAGTGGACGAACCGCTATAAGCAATTTAACAAAATTGGGGAATTACCTAAATTGTCAACTAATCAACCAACCAACCAACTAACTAAGCCAGCTGCCAGAGCTGATGGCTAGAGGGCTTTCGAACCTCCCTCTTGTGCACTCTTCAGGGCGGATTTGATGGCATGGAATGCCAACGATGATGCCCTGTCAGAGTGATATTATGCTGGGTACCTGACAGATATATTTTGATAGTATTATGCTGGATGCAAAAAAGAGTGGCAAAACCCGATAAATGCAAATAAGATTAAAATGGCACATGAGACATCCTCTAAGTATCTAATGTAAAATACCGTGAAAGCATTCCAGGCTACATGTTGGATGCTCTCAATGAGCTGCGGACGTGAAAAGTCCCAACAAAGAATAACCCTATGCCCATATACACTACTCCAAGTGCTAACAACGTGTATATACAAAAGACTGCGTAACTACCAACCTAAACCTGTGTCAGGTTACCACTGTAACCAACCTGTGGACGTTAATGGCAATGAAACCATTTATGCAGCAACATGATGATGAGACTCAACCAACATGTGATTACTATCATCGTCAACCTAAGTCAAAACAAGCAAAACCAACCACGCAGAACCAAGCTATGTCCCTAATGCTAAGTAAACGTATGGACACACGATGACGCTGCCGCCGACCTGAAGGCGTGTCAGGTCGCAACTGAACCGACCTGTAGACGAGAAAGGCCGAAACATGAATGAAAGGCTCAACCAAATCTGTAACTAACAGTATGACCGTCACCCTGAACCAAAGCAGGTCGTAACCATGATATACCTATAGACGTGGCTATTAACAATGGAAACATAAAGCTATGCCTGTAGCATGACCTAACTGCTGGAAAACACAATGTATGCAAAACATTATCGCCAACCCAAAGCCATGTCAGGTTGTATCCAGACTGTCCTGCAGATGTGACTGATCTAGCCGAATTAAAGCCTCAACCAACATATGTGACTACTAGTATCGACGTCAACCTGGAACCGAGACAGGTTGTGACCATGATAGACCTGTAGACGTGACAATTCACATTGGAAAATAAAGCTATATCCCTGTGCATAACCCAACAACTGAATAACACAACGTATGATGACAGTCGCCAACCGGAAGTCGTGTCAGGTTGTACCCGGACTGACCTGTAGATGTGATTAACCAATGTACATAACTATCAGAATCGACATAAACCTGAAGCTGAGAAAGGTCATAACCATGCTTGACCTGTTGACTTAGCGACTAATAAACCGAACCCCAGCTATATTTTCGTATGCCCGACTCACTGTTAATAAATAGTAACCCACGGAATTATCCGTGCAGATTCGCCCAAAGCCATGAAACCCGTGCAGTATCATAGACACGAGTGTATAGTCTAAATACCGTAACATAACACAACAAAATATCATGAACGTGTACCTAATGAACCTATGCATCTATACCAAATAGAACAATCCTGCCACAAGAATATATGCCTTGCATTACTTCTTGATCCACACACAGACTATAAAATATAATGTGAGCCCGGCATGATCATCAAGGCCAGATGCACCTCACTACCACCACAACCACATGCTCAACAACTCACGACCGTATACACAATCAGAACTATATGGGCGTATGTATAAAGCTTTAAGCGCGTACACTGAACAGACTATGAACGTGTGGCTAGAAAGAACTGCATAAGTGAGCATATGCACAGAACAAACTATATGAACAGATTCACAGAGCAACTTATCCACGCATAGTCAAGAATAACGAATACGTCACTGCCTATGTGTCGTAATGTTGTTGCTCTGAAACGTGTCAGTAACAACAATTATGCCATGTATCCCCCTGCAGACGTGGCAGGTATAATGGATAAACACCACCTGTGTGTCGTGACGTCATTGCTCTGAAGGCGTGTCAGTAACAACAATGTGTAATGTAACGCCCTGCAGACGTGGCAGGCACAATGGGTATACCACCTATGCATTGTGTTATTGTTGCTCTGAAGACGTGTCAGTAACAACGACTATGCAATGTATCCCCCTGCAGACGTGGCAGGCATAACGGGTATACGCCACCTATGTGTCTTAATGTCGTTGCTCTGAAGACGTGTTAGTAACAACAACTATACAATGTATCCCCTTGCAGACGTGGCAGGTATAACGGGTATACATCACCTATGTGTTGTGTTATTGTTGTGCTGAAGGCGTGTCAGTGACAATAATGCAACGTACCCTGCCCACTGCAGGGGTGGCGGGCATAATGGGTATACCCCACCTGTGTGTCGTGTTATTGTAGTTCTGAAGATGTGTCAGTAACAACTACGCCATGTATCTCCCTGCCTATATACAGATGTGTACAGAACGACTATGTGCGACACTGACGTATAACAGTTATGTGTGGCTGTACCACCAAACCTGATGAACCTATACTCAGGTCAACTATAAGCGCGTAAGCACCACCAAAGCGTATGCTCGTGTGGCCAGCTGCAACCGATGGCAAAGACTATGCATGAAGTAGCTATTATGACCACATACCTACGCACAGGGCCACACCCCATGCTTTGTACGAGCATGTGCGCGGCACAAACGCTGCAAGCACGTGAACCTCACAAACACCGCAAGCGGATGTACAGCACACATGTCACGGGCACAAGCACAGCATGATTCCCACAAACACACATATATAACACAACCCTACAAGCATGTACGGTATAAATCCTATGGGCGGGTGTGTCGCACAAGTCTTACGAGTGCATGTACAGTATGAATCCTACGGGCGTGAGAACCATATAAATCTACGAACGTGTGCACAGTATAATTCCGACGAGCGCGTGCACAGCATAAATCCTACAAGTCCCTGTGTAGTATGAATCCTACAAATGTGTACAAACGTGTAAACAGTATAAAACCTACGAGTAAGTGTACAGTATGAATGCTATAAGCTAATGTACCGCATGAAACCTACAAGCGAGTGTACAGTATGAATCCAACTAGCGTCTGTACAGTATAAATCCTACAATCGTGTGTAAAATAAATCCTACAAGCGTGTCCAAGCGTGTGTACTATATAAATCCTACGAGTAAGTGTACAGTATTAATCCTACTAACGTGTGTATCATATGAATCCAACAAGCGTGAGTACAGCATAAATCCTACCAGTGTATGTACAGGATAAATCCTACGAGTGTGTGTACAGCGTAAAGCCTACAAGCGTATGTACAGTATAAATCCTACAGGTATGTGTACAGCATAAATACCAGCGTGAGTACAGCATAAATCCTACAGGTGTGTGTACAGCATGAACCCTACAGGTGTGTGTACAGCATGAATCCTACAGGTGTGTGTACAGCATGAATCCTACAGGTGCGTGTACAGCATAAATCCTACAGGCGTGTGTACATCATAGACCCTACAAGTGTATTTACAGCATAGATCGTATGAGTAAGGCTGGTCTTTCCGGCTGAAACGCGTAACCCTGTGTCCTGCTATCCTATGGCTTGAATCTACAATAAATGTTGGCTTTTATTGCACGTTATCCTGCGCTGGATCATCTATTTCTTCATTGCTACTTTGGTGTTGGTTCACACGGTGCCGTGCGACAGGCGTCTGGCTGGAAGGGTGAGCTGAGTTATCCTATACTCTTCTACAGCATAGATCCTACAAGCGTGAACAAGCATGTGTGCTGTATAAACGCCACAAGCATGAATCCTACAGGCATGTACCAGCGTGAGTACAGTATAAATCCTACAAGCGAGTGTACAGTATAAACACCACAAGCGTGTGTACAGCATGAATCCTACGAGCATGTGTTCAGTATAAACACTACAAGCATGTGTACAGAATGAATCCTACGAGCATGTGTTCAGTATAAACACTACAAGTGTGTGTAAAGCATAAGTCCTACAAGTGTGTGAACAGCATAAATCCTACCAGCGTGTGTACAGTATAAATCCTACAAATGTGTATATATTATGAATGCTATGAACGTGTGTACAGCAAGTATGAAGGCATGTGCACGGAACAACTGTATGATTGTATGCGTAGGATAAATTATTGGAGCGAACAAATTATACGAGTATGCATAGAACAACTAAATGCACGGACCAACTATATGACTGTGTATGAAAATTAAATTATAAGAGCGTGCATACTGACAACTACATGACCATATGCGTAGAATAATGAAGCGCGTGCCGGCATATAATTAACCCCTTATTGTAACTTGCAGAGCAGTCAGAGCGTGCTGGCAAATGATTAACTCCTACTTTAATGTGCAGAGCGGCCAGCGAGCGTGCCAGCATACGATTAACCGCTGTGTGAATTCGGGTAGAAAAACAGACATGGTGCACATCTACAATCTTGTATAATGATCTGATTGCTTCTCAGCATAATATCAAAAACTAACAGGTTGTTAGTATACATTTTTGATCAAAAAGTACAAGCCCACTCGCCACGTCAAGGCCACCTATCCAGAGTGGGTCCCTAACGTCCCTAGCATAAAATGGCGCAGCACCGGGCGGCGACCACCACCGCCGCGACGCCAATGCCCACAGGGTCGAACGACCCACCGGCAGAGCGGCCCCCATGCCACTCAAACCAGTCCATGGGCCGCACCCCCCCGCAGACACGGCGCCACGGCAGCAACGGACACCGCACAGCACCACACCAGTGTGAACAGGGATGTAATAGCTCACTTACCATACTCTCCCAGTCAGACTGGCAGGCAGCTAGGAAAGAAATGGCCCATGTGCAGCTAACTACTGCTTATATGGGGTCGGGCTGAGGGGGTGGGGAAGAGTGCAGCACATGTTAAAACAAAGAAAAAGGAGGGGATAGAAATCACAGTGTGAATTCGGGTAGAAAAACAGACATGGTGCACATCTACAATCTTGTATAATGATCTGATTGCTTCTCAGCATAATATCAAAAACTAACAGGTTGTTAGTATACATTTTTGATCAAAAAGTACAAGCAGTACTTGCTAAAAAGTACATGCAGTCTGCGGGGGGGGGGGGTGCGGCCCATAGACTGGTTTGAGTGGCATTGGGGCCGCTCTGCTGGTGGGTCGTTCCCCCTGTGGGCATTGGCGTTGCGGCGGTGGTGGTCGCCGCCCGGTGCTGCGCCATTTTATGCTAGGGACGTTAGGGACCCACTCTGGATAGGTGGCCTTGACGTGGCGAGTGGGCTTGTACTTTTTGATCAAAAATGTATACTAACAACCTGTTAGTTTTTGATATTATGCTGAGAAGCAATCAGATCATTATACAAGATTGTAGATGTGCACCATGTCTGTTTTTCTACCCAAATTCACAATATGATTAACCCCTTACTGTAATGTGCAGAGCAGCGCAGCCAGAGAACATGCCAGCATATGATTAACCCTTACTGAAACACACAGGGCAGTTAGAGCGTGCCGGCATATAATTAACCCTTACAGTGACGTGCAGAGCAGAGCAACCCGAGAGCGTGCCGGCATAAAATTGACCCCTTACTGTGATGTGCAGAGCAGGGAAGTCAGAGCGTGCTGACATGATTAACCCCTTACTGTAATGTGCAGAGCAGAGCAGTCAGAGCATGCCGACATATAATTAACCCCTTACTGTAATGAGCAGAGTAGTCAGAAAGCGTGCCAGCCTATAATTAACCCTTTACTATAATGTGCAGAGCAGAGCAGCTATAGAGCATGCCGACATATCATTGACCCTTTACTATAACGTGCAGAGCAGCCAGAGAACGTGCCAACATATAACCCCCCCCCCCCAACCCCCCCACCACTGTGGACGAACCCGGCAACTGGGCCGGAACACAGCTATACTAACAAAGCCCCTGAATGCTGGTATACTGTGCCGGATTACCACGGCCACCCGGAATACACACACTGTTGTAAATAGCGTGGCCGAGCCGAAATGCTTTGCTGGATGGGCTGTATACAATTTGTGGCATGGCCAAGCCAAGTCTCCCCTTGAAAAAGGGGGTAATACACCTGTGACTGATATTGTAGCGTGACCGAGCCGGCATCTTCTCGTTATGCATGTAACATCCTAGTAGCGTGACCCAGCCGGCATCTCCCCGTTATGCATGTAACATCCTAGTAGCGTGACCGAGCCAACATCTCCCCCATACCTTGCCTTCAAACGATTGTGACGTGTCCGAGACGGCGTTATGCCTTAATTGAGCAGCGTGGTCCGAGCTGGCTGCATATAACCCGAAAGTAACCTAATGGCCGGGCTGAACGGGGATCCTCTCTGTCTCCGGAAAAAGGGGATACCCTGCCGTCCTAGCCCCGATCAGTCCAGGCCACTTACCTACTAGACGCGCAGTACTGTAGAGGCGCTCGGTCGCAGTCAGCCGACTACGGCTAGTCAGCTGATCGGCTGACGTGACGAACCCGCGGCCGAGCACCTGAAAACACTACGCGGGACGCATGTCCCTACATGACATACCTACATACCGGGGCCGGGCTGGCCAGGATACCCTCGGAACTCCGGCTTACCTCCGGAATGAGGGCTGCAATGAACACCACCACCCTGGCCAGCCCCGACCACTTACCCACATGTCGCCGCTCGAAATGCTTCCGGTCAGCTGACTGGCGAGTCAGCTGATCTGCCGTCACGTGACGAACCCGCGGCGTCAAGCACAAGTACTGCCACGGGTTCTTATAGGGAAATCCCACCCCTCCCACAAATACAGGCTAATAAATTAGCTTTTAAACATATGTGTGCACATCCTGTATAGTAAAGTGCATATGTGTGTAAAAAAGTGCATTAAAAACATAGAAATGCTCGAAACTGTTTTTTCCATTCTAATTATAATAATATATGGCAGCTGTCAAACTTGATTGTGTATACATAAACAAATGAAGGAGGGAGATTGACTCTTACCTGCTCTGTACTTCATTCATGGCGTCCGGTGGCATGGGTAGATATGCCTCTGCGCCTGTGCAGAATGCGATCTGGACCCCAGGCAGTCATGTGAACAAGTCACCTGACTCACTCTGGATCACATGACCACATTCACATACTAATGCAGCGTTCACGTCGTCCGTTGTCCTGGCTACCACTCAAGCTGTCCAATCTCGATGTGAACAAGGAAACAGACACAGCGATACATCAAAGAGTTATAATTACTAGAGGGATATATGCCAAACTAGAATGTCAATCTAGAAATATTATCACAATATACCTTATTAACCCCTTCCCGCTATATGACACGGGAAGGGGTTAATAAGGTATGCATACGTCCAAGCATCCGACACGTTCAGGCAATTGGACATTTTCATACGTCCTAGTGATCTTCGGCACTGCCGCGGGCAGCGCAGGAGATCGGCGACGGTACCTGGCTGTTAATCACAGCCGGAGTCCCGCCACAGCTGCCGGCGCCGCAATCGCGCCGGTCTTGGCAGCATTAACCCCCTAGATGCCGTGATCAATCCTGATCAAGGCATCTCTGGTGTTGACAGGGGGAGCGCTCTCCCCCTGTTCACCAACGGCGGTGACGCAATACGACCGCAGGTCGCCGTTGGTTGCTATGGCAGCAGGAGGTCAGATCATGACCTCTTGTCTGCCTGCTATGGAAGCCTATGAGATCCAGCCAGAGGCTGAATCGCACAGGCTGTAGTGTGTGCAGCTCATAAAGTCATACTGTGCTGCAGTAATAATGTATTGCAGCATAGTATAACCTGTAAAAAGTGTAAAAAAGAAAATAAAAAGTTCTTCAATAAAAGTATGAAGTGTAAAAAATAAATAAAAAAATGCCCCTTTTCCAATAAATGCCCTGTATTATCATCAAAAAAGATTAAAAAAACACAAATCATATACATAATAGGTATTACTACGTCCGTAATGACATGTAATGGGTTTTTAGAGCACTGGGCTGACTTTTCATTGGGGTACAAACTCTATTCTACGGATAATTTGCACCTGAATGGAAGGGGGTCCGCTGTGCTGGGGGAGAGAATCCTGGAAGGGGTGGCAGAGTATTTAAACTAGGTGAGTGGGGGGAGGATAATAAAGCAAAGAAAGCAGACAGTGGGATGGATAGGTTAGAGAGGGGTCAGGACATAATGGTGGGTGGAGAGGAGTCCTGTGTCGGGAGGTTAAGAGCAGTGGATAAAGAGATCCATGGGTTACAAACCAGCCGTAAAAACAAATGTAGCCCGAAAAATTGTAACCCCAATAATTCAAAAAATTCCATTAGCCCCAATAACTCAATAACTACAATAAGCCCCATTAACTCAAAAAATACCATTAGCCCCAATAACTTAAATAATAACTTTAGACCCAATAATGCAAAAAAATCCCATTAGCCCAATAACTTAAATAATAACGTTAGACCCAATAACTCAAAAAATCCCATTAGCCCCAATAACTTAAATAGTACAATTTGGCCGAGCCGAAATGCTTTGCTGGATGGGCTGTATACAATTTGTGGCATGGCCAAGCCAAGTCTCCCCCTGAAAAAGGGGATAATACACCTGTGACTGATATTGTAGCGTGACCGAGCCGGCATCTCCCCGTTATGCATGTAACATCCTAGTAGCGTGACCGAGCCAACATCTCCCCCATACCTTGCCTTCAAACGATTGTGACTTGACCGTCACGATTCGGCAGGCTGGAGGTGGATCCTCTGTGCCAGAGAGGGATTGGCGTGGACCGGTTCTAAGTTGCTACTGGTATTCACCAGAGCCCGCCGTAAAGCGGGATGGTCTTGCAGCGGCGTTAGCAACCAGGTCGTATCCACTGGCAACTGCTCAACCTCTCTGACTGCTGAGATAGGCGCGGTACAAGGGAGTAGACAAGAGCAAGGTCAGACGTAGCAGAAGGTCGGGGCAGGCGGCAAGGTTCGTAGTCAATGGTAATAGCAGGAGCTCAGGAACACAGTAAAGGTAAACACAGAAGAAGCTTTCTCTAGGCACTAAGGCAACAAGATCCGGCAAGGAAGTGCAGAGGAAGTGAGGTAATATAGCCAGGGAGCAGGTGGAAACTAATTAGGGTGATTGGGCCAGGCAGCAATCATTGGTGCACTGGCCCTTTAAATCTCAGAGAGCTGGCGCGCGCGCCCTAGACAGCGGAGCGGCGCGTGCCAGAGCATGACAGCCGGGGACCGGGACAGGTGAGTGACTTGGGATGCGATTCGCGAGCGGGCGCATCCCGCTATGCGAATCGCATCCCCGCCGGCAATGTCAGTGCAGAGCTCCCGGTCAGCGGGTCTGACCGGGGCGCTGCAGGGAGAGAAATGCCGCGAGCGCTTCGGGGAGGAGCAGGGACCCGGAGCGCTCGGCGTAACAGTACCCCCCCCCCCTTAGGTCTCCCCCTCTTTTTGTCGGGATGTCGCTCCACATGGGACGAGGACATTGGGAGCGATTGTAGAGTCTCCTTCTGGGGGACAGTGAAGTCCTGGGTATGCTCATGAACGGCGGCCATTTTAGAAGGAGTGGGAATGGGGAGGGGGGGCAGAGGGTGAGGCTTGGCACGGGGCAGAGTGTCACCAGGACAGGGGCTATGAGGAGGCACGGCACAGTCCTGATAGGCCTTGGGGAGACCAGGCACAGGAGGAGACACAGAGGCTCGACAGACGGGGCTGGGAGCAGATGTGAGGCATTTCTTGCGGCAAGCAGGTCCCCAATTCTTGATCTCCCCGATGGTCCAGTCAAGGGTGGGAGAATGATGCTGGAGCCATGGCAGACCGAGGAGGACTTCAGAGGTGCAGTTGGGCAGAACCAAAAATTCAATTTTCTCGAGATGTAGTCCAATGTTCATAAGCAGGGGCTCTGTGCTGTAACGCACAGTGCAGTGCAACTTGACTCCGTTGACCGAAGAAATGTAGAGCGGCTTGATGAGAAGGGTCACCGGGATGCAGTACCTATCAAGCAAAGAGGCCAGAATAAAATTTCCAGAAGAACCAGCATCCAAGACGGCCACGGCAGAGAAGGAGGAGTTGGTAGAAGGAGAAATCCGCACGGGCACAGTGAGACATGGAGAGGCAGACCCATGTGAGCTGGTTGCGTGCGTGCATTTTCCAGACGTGGAGAACGAATAGGGCAATCCACCAAGAAATGTTCGGTACTAGCGCAGTACAGACATAGATTTTTATCCTTACGGCGAGACCTTTCTTCAAGAGTCAGGCGAGACCGATCCACTTGCATAGCCTCCATGGCGGGAGGCACAGGGGTAGATTGCAAGGGATACCGTGAGAGAGGTGCCCAGGGATTAAGGTCTTTTCCTGGCGGAGTTCCCGGTGTCTTTCAGAAAAACGCATGTCAATGCGGGTGGCCAAATGGATAAGTTCATGCAGGTTGGCAGGAATTTCTCGTGCGGCCAGCACATCTTTGATGTTACTGGATAGGCCTTTTTTTAAAGGTCGCGCAGAGAGCCTCGTTGTTCCAAGATAATTCGGAAGCGAGAGTACGAAATCGGATGGCGTACTCGCCTACTGAAGAATTACCCTTTACCAAGTTCAGCAGGGCAGTCTCGGCAGAAGAAGCTCGGGCTGGTTCCTCAAAGACACTACGAACCTCAGAGAAGAAAGACTGTACAGTGGCGGTGACAGGATCATCGCAGTCCCAGAGCGGTGTGGCCCAAGACAAAGCCTTCCCAGACAGGAGACTAACCACGAAAGCCACCTTCGACCGTTCTGTAGGGAATTGGTCCGACAACATCTCCAAATGTAGGGAACATTGTGACAGGAAACCACGGAAGAGTCTAGAGTCCCTATCAAATTTGTCCGGCAGGGACAAGCGGAGGTTAGGAGCGGCCACTCGCTGAGGAGGAGGTGCAGGAGATGGTGGCTGCTGTTGCAGCTGCTGTAGCTGCGACTGAAGTTGCTGTACCATGGTGGACACTTGCGACAGCTGGTGACTTAGATGGGCGATCTGTCGGGATTGATGGGCGACCACCGTGGTGAGGTCAGCGACAACTGGCAGGGGGACCTCAGCGGGATCCATGGCCGATCCTGTCACGATTCGGCAGGCTGGAGGTGGATCCTCTGTGCCAGAGAGGGATTGGCGTGGACCGTGTCGGTGGACCGGTTCTAAGTTGCTACTGGTATTCACCAGAGCCCGCCGCAAAGCGGGATGGTCTTGCAGCGGCGGTCGTATCCACTGGCAACGGCTCAACCTCTCTGACTGCTGAGATAGGCGCGGTACAAGGGAGTAGACAAGAGCAAGGTCAGACGTAGCAGAAGGTCGGGGCAGGCGGCAAGGTTCGTAGTCAATGGTAATAGCAGGAGCTCAGGAACACAGTAAAGGTAAACACAGAAGAAGCTTTCTCTAGGCACTAAGGCAACAAGATCCGGCAAGGAAGTGCAGGGGAAGTGAGGTAATAGAGCCAGGGAGCAGGTGGAAACTAATTAGGGTGATTGGGCCAGGCACTAATCATTGGTGCACTGGCCCTTTAAATCTCAGAGAGCAGGCGCGCGCGCGCCCTAGAGAGCGGAGCCGCGCGCGCCAGAGCATGACAGCCGGGGACCGGGACAGGTGAGTGACTAGGGATGCGATTCGCGAGCGGGCGCGTCCCGCTATGCGAATCGCATCCCCGCCGGCAATGTCAATGCAGCTCTCCCGGTCAGCGGGTCTGACCGGGGCGCTGCAGGGAGAGAAAAGCCGCGAGCGCTTCGGGGAGGAGCAGGGACCCGGAGTGCTCGGCGTAACAGTGACCGAGACGGTGTTATGCCTTAATTGAGCAGCGTGGTCCGAGCTGGCTGCATATAACCCGAAAGTAACCTAATAGTCGGGCTGAACGGGGATCCTCTCTGTCTACGGAAAAAAGGGATACCCTGCCGTCCTAGCCCCGATCAGTCCCGGCCACCTACCTACTAGACGCGCAGTACTGTAGAGGCGCTTGGTCACAGTCAGCCGACTACGGCTAGTCAGCTGATCGGCTGACGTGACGAACCCGCGGCCGAGCACCTGAAAACACTATGCGGGACGCATGTCCCTACATGACATACCTACATACCAGGGTACCCTCGGAACTCCGGCTTACCTCCAGAATGAGGGCCGCAATGAACACCGCCACCCTGGCCAGCCCCGACCACTTACCCACATGTCGCCGCTCGAAATGCTTCCGGTCAGCTGACTGGCGAGTCAGCTGATCTGCCGTCACGTGACGAACCCGCAGCATCAACCACAAGTACTGCCACGGGTTCTTATAGGGAAATCCCGCCCCTCCCACAAATACAGGCTAATAAATTAGCTTTTAAACATATGTATGCACATCCTGTATAGTAAAGTGCATATGTGTGTAAAAAAGTGCATTAAAAACATAGAAATGCTCAAAACAGTTTTTTCCATTCTAATTATAATAATATATGGCAGCTGTAAAACTTGATTGTGTATACATAAACAAATGAAGGAGGGAGATTGACTCTTACCTGCTCTGTACTTCATTCATGGCGTCCGGTGGCATGGGTAGATATGCCTCTGCGCCTGTGCAGAATGCGATCTGGACCCCAGGCAGTCATGTGAATAAGTCACCTGACTCGCTCTGGATCACATGACCGCATTCACATACTAATGCAGCGTTCGCGTCGTCCGTTGTCCTGGCTACCACTCAAGCTGTCCAATCTCGATGTGAACCAGGAAACAGACACAGCGATACATCAAAGAGTTATAATTACTAGAGGGATATATTCCAAACTAGAATGTCAATCTAGAAATATTATCACAATATACCTTATTAACCCCTTCCCGCTATATGACACGGGAAGGGGTTAATAAGGTATGCATACGTCCAAGCATCCGACACGTTCAGGCAATTGGAAATTTTCATACGTCCTTGTGATCTTTGGCACTGCCGCGGGCAGCGCAGGAGATCGGCGACGGTACCTGGCTGTTAATCACAGCCGGAGTCCCGCCACAGCTGCCGGAGCCGCAATCGCGCCGGTCTTGGCAGTATTAACCCCCTAGATGCCATGATCAATCCTGATCAAGGCATCTCTGGTGTTGACAGGGGGAGCGCTCTCCCCCTGTTCACCAACGGCGGTGCCGCAATACGACCGCAGGTCGCCGTTGGTTGCTATGGCAGCAGGAGGTCAGATCATGACCTCATGTCTGCCTGCTATGGAAGCCTATGAGATCCAGCCAGAGGCTGAATCACACAGGCTGTAGTGTGTGCAGCTCATCAAGTCATACTGTGCTGCAGTAATAATGTATTGCAGCATAGTGTAACCTGTAAAAAGTGTAAAAAATAAAATAAAAAGTTCTTCAATAAAAGTATGAAGTGTAAAAAATAAATAAAAAAATGCCCATTTACCAATAAATGCCCTGTATTATCACCAAAAAAGATAAAAAAAACCACAAATCATATACATAATAGGTATTACCACGTCCGTAATGACATGTAATGGGTTTTTAGAGCACTGGGCTGACTTTTCATTGGGGTACAAACTCTATTCTACGGATAAATTGCACCTGAATGGAAGGGGGTCCGCTGTGCTGGGGGAGAGAATCCTGGAAGGGGTGGCAGAGTATTTAAACTAGGTGAGTGGGGGGAGGATAATAAAGCAAAGAAAGCAGACAGTGGGATGGATAGGTTAGAGAGGGGTCAGGACATAATGGTGGGTGGAGAGGAGTCCTGTGTCGAGAGGTTAAGAGCAGTGGATAAGGAGTAGTGTTGCTCGCGAATATTCGCAATTCGAATATTATTCGCGAATATCGCATATTCGCGAATTCGCGAATTTCGCGAATATAGCGCTATATATTCGTAATTACGAATATTGTTTTTTTTTTTTTTTTTTTTTTTTTTTTTTTCTTCACAGTACACATCACAGTGATCACCCCTCTCTGCTTCCAGCTTGTGTGGTGTAAAGAAGGCTGTAATACTACTGTGTGAGACTGCCATGCAAAAATTCGCATATGCGAAAATTAGCATATGCTAATTTTCGCATATACGAATTTTGCAAATGTAAATTTTGTATATGCTAATTTTCACATGATAATTTTCGCATACGCGAATGTTCGCATATGCGAAAATAAAACGGAAATATAACGAATATGCGAATATTCGCGAATATATGACGAATATTCGTCCATATATTCGCGAATATTCGCGAATTCGAATATGGCCTATGCCGCTCAACACTAATAAGGAGATCCATGGGTTACAAACCAGCCGTAAAAATAAATGTAGCCCGAAAAATTGTAACCCCAATAATTCAAAAAATTCCATTAGCCCCAATAACTCAATAACTACAATAAGCCCCATTAACTAAAAAAATACCATTAGCCCCAATAACTTAAATAATAACTTTAGACCCAATAACGCAAAAAAATCCCATTAGCCCAATAACTTAAATAATAACGTTAGACCCAATAACTCAAAAAATCCCATTAGCCCCAATAACTTAAATAGTACAATTTGGCCCTTATAACTCAAATAATAACATTAACCCCAATAACTCAGAAAATCCCATTAGTGAGACTATATGTGTAAAACTTAAATGGGCACTGTCACCAACTTTATTTTTTGATATGTTGTAGTACTTATGTACTACAACATATCTCTAATATAGGCAAAAAACAGAGATATCAATGTCCGGCACTGCTGCTGACCACCGAAAGGACCTGGATCTAGGGTGAATAGGAGTAGTCCCCGAAGCTAAGGTGGTGCTCTGACTTGTAAGACGAGTCAAATACAATGTGCAAGGAGAAGGTGAAAAAAGTCGGCAGACTCACCAAGGCTTCTTTTTTCAGGGTTGCTTCTTTATTAAATACTCACATACAAAACTTAGTGCGAAAGGGGAGAGAGGATCACATGGAGGGGGGTATTCACTGTCAGGCGACAGAATCTGTTGCACTCAATAGTCGAGCTTCTTCTGGCCATGAAGAAGAAGCTCGGCTATCGAGTGAAACAGATTCTGTCGCCTGACAGTGAATACCCCCCTCCATGTGATCCTCTCTCCCCTTTCGCACTAAGTTTTGTATGTGAGTATTTAATAAAGAAGCAACCCTGAAAAAAGAAGCCTTGGTGAGTCTGCCGACTTTTTTCACCTTCTCCTTGCACATATCTCTAATATACTTTTATTATTATTTTTTTTCATTAAAAAGGTTTAATTTACATTTAAAAACCGGCCACTGAAAAAGGACTGATTTTGGAGTGGCAATCGGTCCTTTTTCAGTTAGGCTGCACTCGCTCTCTGCCTGTCAATCAGACAGGCGGGAGCGAGCGCATTGGCTCCCCGGCCACTGGCTGGGAGGCCACCCCTCCCGCACATCGCGGCGGCCTCGTTGCTGTCGCTGTCCCTGCACGCCCGCTGCCGGACTCTGCAGTAACTGCAAGTGTAATGAGGGAACGGGGTATGCGGGGCGGGGGGGGGTGGGGGGTGGGAACGGGCTAGTGCCGTAGTGGGGGGGGGGGGGTGAACGGGCTAGCAAAAAAAAAAAAAAAATAGGATGGTGGGAGCTACCCTTTAATGGAAATGTAAAGTGTATGTTCACAAATGCCAGAAACCTAGCAAATAAAATGGGGGAGCTTGAGGCCTTGATACTGGAGGAACATATTGATATTGTTGGGGTCACTGAGACGTGGCTGGACTCCTCGCATGACTGGGCTGTCAATCTGCTGGGGTTTACATTGTTTCGCAAGGATAGAATGAACAGGAAAGGTGGTGGAGTCTGTCTGTATGTTAGAAGTAGTATGAAAGTCAGTGTGAACGATGCCATAGTGTGTGATGATTCTGAGAATGTGGAATCATTGTGGGTAGAATTAAAAAAGGAGGGAAATACTGAAAAAATATTTGGTGTAATCTACAGACCCCCTAATATCACTGAAGAGATATAAGGTCGGCTGCATAAACAAATAGAGAGGGCCGCCCGGGCAGGTACAGTGGTAATAATGGGAGATTTTAACTATCCAGATATAGATTGGAGTCGGGAGCTGGCTAAAACTACAAAGGGGAGAACATTCCTAAATTTATTGCAGGATAATTTTATGGGCCAGTTTGTGGAGGACCCAACAAGAAGTGATGCCTTGTTGGATCTGATCATTTCCAACAACGCAGAGCTGGTTGGTAATGTAACTGTGCGGGAAAACCTTGGTAATAGCGACCACGATATAGTTACTTTTGATTTAAAATGTAGAAAGCAAAGACAGACGGGGAAGGCAAAAACATATAACTTTAAAAAGGCAAATTTCCCTGGGCTGAGAGCTGCACTACAGGACATAGACCAGGGGGAGGGTGTTGTCAAACACTGATACAGAAGGTAAATGGGAAATGTTTAAATCAACTCTAAATAACTATACAGCTAAATATATACCAAAGGGGAACAAATATAAAGATTAAAACTAAATCCTACATGGCTTACAAATGATGTTAAAAGAGCAATAAACAACAAAAAAAAAAGCCTTCAAAAAATACAAATCTGATGGGTCAGCTATAACATTTAAACAGTACAAGGAGCTTAATAAAATCTGTAAAAATGTAATAAAAACAGCAAAAATTCATAATGAGAGACAGGGGGCCAAAGAAAGAAAAAATAATCCTAAATATCTTTTTTAGATATATAAATACAAAAAAACCAAGGACAGAGCATGTAGGACCCCTTATTAATAATAATAATAATAATAATAATAATAATAAAAAAAATAATAATAATAATAATAATGGTGAGGTTGTCACGGGCGATCAAGAGAAGGCGGAGCTACTGAATGGGTTCTTTAGTTCTGTATATACTAGTGAAGAAGGAGGAGCTGACATTGGCCAGGTCAGTGCTGGTAACACATCATGTAATGTACTGAACTGGCTTAATGTAGAGATGGTACAAGTTAAGTAAAGTAAATGTAAGCAAATCTCCAGGACCGGATGGACTACACCCAAGAG
Organism: Hyla sarda; assembly: GCF_029499605.1. NCBI lineage: Eukaryota > Metazoa > Chordata > Amphibia > Anura > Hylidae > Hyla > Hyla sarda. The sequence goes on from NC_079194.1 coordinate 40,791,180, forward strand.
TTCTTAGAGAGGTAAGTTCAGTAATATCTGTACCCTTGTTCATGATATTTAGAGATTCTCTGGTGTCTGGTATTGTGCCAAGGGACTGGCGCAAGGCGAATGTGGTGCCAATCTTCAAGAAAGGCTCTAGGTCTTCGCCAGGCAATTATAGACCGATAAGTTTAACATGCATTGTGGGTAAATTGTTTGAAGGACTTATAATACAATTATCCCCTATGTATTCCTGTATGTAATCATTTATAAGTGATAGCCAGCATGGGTTTACTAAGGATAGAAGTTGTCAAACCAATCTAATTTGCTTTTATGAAGATGTGAGTAGAAGCCTTGACAGAGGAATGGCTGTGGATATAGTGTTTCTGGATTTTGCTAAAGCATTTGATACTGTCCCTCATAGTCGTCTGACAGGTAAGTTAAGGTCTTTGGGCTTGGAAACTTTAGTTTGTAACTGGATTGAACACTGGCTCATGGATCGTACCCAGACAGTGGTGGTCAATGATTCGTACTCTGATTGGTCCCCGGTTATTAGTGGTGTACCCCAAGGTTCTGTACTGGGCCCGCTGTTGTTTAATTTATTTATCAATGATATAGAGCATGGTATTAACAGCTCTGTTTCTATCTTTGCAGATGACACCAAGCTTTGTAGCACAATACAGTCTATAGAGGATGTGTATAGGTTACAAGATGACTTGGATAGACTAAGTGTCTGGGCATCCACTTGGCAAATGAAGTTTAATGTGGATAATTGTAAAGTTATGCATCTGGGTCCTAATAACATGCATGTGTTGTATGTCTTAGGGGGGATTAAACTGGCAGAGTCACTGGTAGAGAAGGATCTGGGTATACTTGTAGATCACAGACTACAGAATAGCATGCAATGTCAGGCTGCTGCTTCCAAAGCCAGCAGGATATTGTCATGTATCAAAAGAGGTATGGACCCAAGGGACAGGGACATAATACTCCCCCTTTATAAAGCACTGGTACGGCCTCACCTGGAATATGCTGTTCAGTTTTGGTCGCCTGTCCATAAAAGGGACACTGCGGAGCTGGAAAGGGTGCAGAGACGTGCGACTAAACTAATATGGAGCATGGAACAATTTAGCTACAAGGAACGATTAAAGGAGTTACAATTGTTTAGTCTTGAGAAGAGACATTTAAGGGGGAATATGATAAACGTATATAAGTATATAAATGGCCCATACAAAAAATATGGAGAAAAACTGTTCCAGGTTAAACCCTCCCAAAAGACGAGGGGGCACTCCCTCCATATGGAGAAGAAAAGGTTTAGTCCAAAGGGGCGACACGCCTTCTTTACCATAAAAACTGTGAATTTATGGAACAGTCTACCTCAGGAACTGGTCACAGCAGGAAAAATTAATAGCTTTAAAACAGGGTTAGATACATTCCTGGAACAAAATAACATTAATGCTTATGCAGAATTATAAAACAACATCCCTTCCCCTTATCCCCTTACACCCTTCCCTTCAATTCTCTGGTTGAACTTGATGGACATATGTCTTTTTTCAACCATACTAACTATGTAGCTATGTAATATAAAACTATAATGTAAATTATCCCGCACGGTGAATGCCGTAAAAAAAAAACATCAAAAAAGCGCAAAATTTGCCAATTTTGGTACAAATAGTGGAATAAAAAAGATCAAAAGGTAGCACGTAGCACAAAAATGATACCAATAAAAAGTACAGCTCATCCCACAAAAAATAAGCCCTTACTCAATGGCGTTGAACGAAAAATAAAAAAGTTACGGCTGTTGGAAAATGAATGGCAGAAAAGTAATTTTGTTCAGAAAAGGAAAAAGAGCATAGAAAGCTACATAAAATGGGTATCGCCATAATCAAACTGACCCCCAGAATAAATATAACATCACTTTTACCGCACAGTGTACACCATAAAAAAATGAATTAAAAAAATGGCAGAAATTTTCACGTTTTTCACAATATTTTGAAGTTTTTCACAAAAAATGCTGCATGTGTCAACAAAAATGCACCACTTATATAAAGTACAATATCGCAAAAATCGCTCTGTTCAGAATCGCTCTGCTCAGAAAAAGCGTTCGAAAGTTTTTACCATTTAAAGAGATACATGTCAAATTTGAAAAAAAGAGCCTGGTCATTCAGGTAAAAAATGGGTCCGTCCTTAAGGGGTTAAATAGCTTACTCAAAAAATTTAGCGCATGGAAGTCAGTTTATCAATCAAAAAGTATAAATAATTAATAATAATATGATCATATCGCCACTGAAGAAGGGGTCACCCCGAAACGAGTTTAGCCCAGATATATGCTCCCCAAGAATATAGACCACCCCACATTAGAACTGTGTCCGATTTGCAACAGCTAGAAGCCCCTACTTTGAGGACCACTGTGCAGACGCGCACCTTTCAGTGCTGTAATACACAAGGACGCTGCCTGCATCTACTCACTGCTGGTTTGCTATAACCTCTTCCCGCAACAATCTGTCGGCTGGATGCAAGTCTGCGCCACCATGGACATCCAGTGTGACCACCATGCGGACAACATCTTCTGGCCTGCTGCCCAGCCGTGCCAGTCTGCAGGAGGTAAACTCGCCTACCACTGAGGTACCATCTCCCGGAGGCTTCTGTGTAGCGGTGCGGTGAGTGGTGTAGAGCAACAAACTCTATTATCACAAACTATCTATATTGGATACAATTTTATCAGACAGAGCAACAATTAAATTCTTTAAAGTAATACAATATCGAAGGATTGTGGGTGGCTATTTTGTTACTCAGCAACACGATTTTGTTAAATGCTTTGATTCATTCAGCAACTATATTCATTTTTAATATATATATATATATATATATATATATATATATATATATATATATATATATATATATACATTTTATCTATGGTATAGTCCATAGCAAGGGCCCTGCTTGGACATACATTTATATATTTACATGTTTGAATAAATATTATTCTTGGTTTTTACATACAACTAGTCCATTTCAATAATTTTATATATATAAATATATATACAGGGTGGGCCATTTATATGGATACACCTTAATAAAATGGGAATGGTTGGTGATATTAACTTCCTGTATTTGGCACATTAGTATATGTGAGGGGGGAAACTTTTCAAGATGGGTGGTGACCATGGCGGCCATTATGAAGTCAGCTATTTTTAATCCAACTTTAGATTTTACAATAGGAAGAGGGTCATGTGACACATCAAACTTATTGGGAATTTCACAAGAAAAACAATGATGGGCTTGGTTTTAACGTAACTTTATTATTTCATGAGTTATTAACAAGTTTCTTGTAAAATGTGTTCAATGTGCTGCCCATTGTGTTGAATTGTCAATGCAACCCTCTTCTCCCATTCTTCACACACTGATAGCAACACCGCAGGAGAAATGCTAGTACAGCCTTCCAGTATCCATAGTTTCAGGTGCTGCACATCTCGTATCTTCACAGCATAGACAATTGCCTTCAGATGACCCCAAAGATAAAAGTCTAAGGGGGTCAGATCGGGAGACCTTGGGGGCCATTCAACTGGCCCACGACAACCAATCCACTTTCCAGGAAACTGTTCATCTAGGAATGCTCGGACCTGACACCCATAATGTGGTGGTGCACCATCTTACTGGAAAAACTCACGGAACATGCCAGCTTCAGTGCATAAAGAGGGAAACACATTATCATGTAGCAATTTTGCATATCCAGTGGCCTTGAGTTTTCCATTGATGAAGAATGGCCCCACTATCTTTTTACCCCATATACCACACCATACCATCAATTTTTATGTTTCAACAGTCTTGGAAAGATCTATCCAATGTGGGTTAGTGTCAGACCAATAGCGATGGTTTTGTTTGTTAACTTCACATAAAAGTTTGCCTCATCACTGAACAAAATCTTCTGCGTAAACTGAGGGTCCTGTTCCAATTTTTGTTTTGCCCATTCTGCAGCATCTGAAACTACGGATACTGGAAGCCTGTGCTAGCATTTCTCCTGCGGTGTTGCTATCAGTGTGTGAAGAGTGGGAGAAGAGGGTTGCATTGACAACCCAACACAATGGGCAGCACATTGAACACATTTTATAAGTGGTCAGAAACTTGTAAATAACTCATGAAAGAATAAAGTTACATTAAAACCAAGCACATCATTGTTTTTCTTGTGAAATTCCCAATAAGTTTGATGTATCACATGACTCTCTTCCTATTGAAAAAACAAAAGTTGGATTCAAAATGTCTGACTTCAAAATGGCCGCCATGGTCACCACCCATCTTGAAAAGTTTCCCCCCCTCACATATACTAATGTTCCACAAACAGGAATTTAATATCACCATAAATGGCCCACCTATATATATATATATATATATATATATATATATATATATATATATATATATATCTAGAGGTCTGTAATATTTTCCTTTTTCTATTCGGGAAGAACATCTTGTCTGCGCTGCGACAAGGAAGCCCGAGACATGCGCCCTGCATGGCACACATGTTCAATCTGGTCGTCAAGGGGTTCCTGAAGTGTTCCCCCCATCTGTGAAGACATCCTAACAATGTGAAGGAAACTTTGCATGCACTTTTGCCACTCGTACACCGCAAAGCACACACTCTTTGAGCTGCAATGTGAGAAGGGTAACCCACAGCATAGTTCGATTTGCAATGTTTCCACGCATTGGAATTCCACCCTCCATATGTTGGACCGACTATACGAACAAAGAAAAGCCATCACCGATTTCTTGTTGATCAAAGCGGATAGGGGTATTCCCCTGTGTAACTTCAATGTGAACCAGTGGCAGCTCATATGTGACACCTGCAGTTTGCTCAGGCCCTTTGAGGAAGTTACCTTATCAGTCAGTCTTATTAGTCAGTCTCCAGACAGAGAACCTAGACACACCGTTGCAGAATGCAGTGGAGGTGGAGGCAGGAAGTCCCTCCGAGTCACTTGCACTAATGACACAATGTATGCTCACTTGCTTGTTTAGTGACCGCCAAATTGTCACCATTCAGCAGCGGGATTACTTCTGGCTCTCCACCTTATTGGACCCTCCCTACCGGCACAAAATGGGGGCCTTTTTTACACCCACTGACATGGAGGTCAAAATTACCTACTACAGAGACATCCTACGTAGTCAGTTGGCCGATACCTATCTGTGCCATGGTCCATCTTCTCGCAGGTCTGACTCGGGGGGGCCCTCTGTGCTCACCTTCCACTACCATTGCTGCTGGGGAGGGGTGGGGTGGCAGGAGCAGTACCAGCTCCATCAGCAGCAGCCTGAGTCTACAGTTGCTGATGAGTAGCTTTCTTCACCTGCATAGTAAAGCAACTCATCAGCAGCAGGTAGACATGGAGCAGGACCTGAACCAGCAGGTCGTGGCATACCTTGACATGGCCATGCCAACACACCTTGAAGATACATTGGACTTCTGGGCAGCCAAACTTGATTTGTGGCTGCAACTAGCAGAGCTTTCCATGGAAAAGCTGTCCTACCCGGCCAGTAGTGTGCCATCAGAGCGGGTGTTTAGGGTGGCGGGGGCCATAGTAACCCCAAGGAGAACTCGTCTGTCCACGAAAAATGTGGAGAAACTGACCTTTCTGAAGATGAATCAGGCATGGATCAGCCAGGATTTCTACCCACCAATGCCTGATGCATCAGAGTAGATTGACCATGGTGCCACACCAACACTTCACAAATATGGATAGTGCAAAACATATTTAAGGTGCGGCTCCCCAGTTACAGACCACAAGTATGTATTGAGGATATGCATTAGCTAAAACTTAACTTTTCTTTGTATAAAATATATGTACCTAAAAATGTTTTAAATCAAACAACAGGAAAGGTGTGCAAAAAACCCTATGTGCCACCTGCACCACCAAGTATTATTGTGATGCAAAGACCTCTAATAGGTGGAAGGGAACAACGTATGGCCCTTTTATGGGGAAAAAATGTCCTCTTCAAGGCCCTACTCTCAAATTATTAATTCCCTTTTTGGCAAGTGTTACTCGCCCCAAAAAGGGCCGCCCCACACAGGAATCTCGCTATATTTCCACCTACAAACACTGCCATTTTCCAGGGTTTTTAGGTGGAAATAGGGAGAGTTTTCTGTGTGAGGCCGCCCTTTTTAGGGCGAGTAACACTTGCCAAGAAGGGAAATTAATAGGGCGAGAGTAGGGCCTTACAGGGGATTTTTTTCCCCCCACCTGGTACAATGGACAATGCATTGTTCCCTTCCACCTTTTAGAGGAAAGTGTTACTTGTCTTAAAAAGAGCGGCCCCACACAGGAACCTCTCCCTATTTCCACCTAAAAACTCTGGGAAATGGCAGTGTTTGCAGGTGGAAATAGGGAAAGGTTCCTGTGTGGGGCTGCCCTTTTAAGGGAGAGTAACACTTGCCTAGAAGGGAATTAATAATGTGAGAGTAAGGCCTTACAGGGGAAGTTACAATGGACCATACGTTGTTACCTTCCACCTTTTAGAGGTCTTTGCATCACATCAATTCTTGGTGGTGTAGGTGGCACATGGTGTTTTTTGCACACCTTTTCTTTTGTTTGATTTCCAAAAAAATTTGGGCACACTAAGAATATTATTAAAAGTTAAGTTTTACTTAATGCATTTCCTCAATACTCACTTGTGCACACTAACTCTTTTACAAAAGAGACCATTTTCTTCTGCCTACCTGCCTCAGCTACTATTCTGATCCTGCCACAGATATAATGCCAAGTTCTCCTTTTTTTCACCCACCTAATGCTCCCGCCACCTCCAGGCTGTGTCATTCAGCCACTATATGGTCTCCCCATGGTGCCGCCAACTCCAGGCTGTGTCATTCAGCCACTATATGGTCTCGTCATGCTGCCGCCAACTCCAGGCTGTGTCAATCAGCCACCATATGGTTTGCTCATGCTGCAGCCAACTCCAGGCTGTGTCATTCAGTCACTGTATGGTCTCCTCATGCTGCTGCCACCTCCACGTCTTGTCATACAGCCACTATATGGTCTCCTCATGCTGCTGCCACCTCCATGCTGTGTCATTTATGCACCATATGGTGTCCTCATACTGATGCCACCTCCAGACTCTGTCATTGGCGCTTTTGTTTTTCAAAAATTTGCACATCTCTAACTCGGAGCACTGGTCTAAAACTTAAAAAAAAAAAAAAGACCAAGCAGTGGTTCCCAGTACACTTCTGTATAGTTAAATGAAAGCAATCGCCAGGTTTTACCCTATATAACGCTTGACAAAGCATTATATAGGATAAAATCATTATCCTCACCATCCCTAGGGGATGTTCCTGCCTGAGGGAATGGTGACAATATGAACTTATAAACTTCTCCCCATCGCGCCGGAAAGTAGTCCCCTGGGCGGGGAGCTCCTCTTACCTAGTCCTGTGTCTTTGGCCAGCAGCGACGTCCCCTCCGCTTGATTGAAAGGCCGCCTCATAGCTCAGCTCAGTCAGTTCAGTGAGCAGAATTATGACGCGGCCCATCAATCAAGCTGAGGGGCATCGCCGCCGGTCCAAGACACGGGACTACTTATAAGCACGTGGGGATCAGTTTTTAAGTTGATATCCTTACCATCCTTGCAGGCAGGAACATCACCCGGGGATGGTGAGTAGAGATGAGCGAATTTTTGAAAAATTTGATTCAGCCGATTTGCCGAATTTTGCGAAAAAATTTGGTTAGGTACAAATTATTTATGGCAACTTGCCATTAAAAACAGCTAGTTCTGGGCTACAGAGAACCTCAATAGGGGTGTAGAACATTTTTGCCTTGTCGTAACACCCATAGGGAGTGTGCTGTGTTAGTGAAATAATACTGGTATTCAGTATGACATGCAGATTAGGTGTCGCTATTAGAATCACTGCCACAGAGTGGCAAAATGACAGACGTGTGGAAACGTCATAAATCAGACTATGTTAGGGGACATCGTTCTGATGCTGCAGCTCAAGGAGGGTGTGCTTTGCGGTGTACGAGTGGCTGTAATGCATGCAAAGTTTCCTTCCCATTGTTAAATCAAAACCGAATGACCATGGATTCAGGAGTTTGTCTGGCGCAGAGAGGAACCATCAGGCAGCCAAGTAAAATCAATGGATTTATTAAATGCAACGCGTTTCGCTGCGCATGCGCAGCTTCATCAGGCATGACAAGAGAAGGCTGGCAACAGATATATATACCTCCAGGAATTAACCATTAGAGTACTTTTTGAAAGAGTTGTTGCATAAAATTACATATCCACATATTGATGTGACAATATATAAAAAAAATATAGAGAAATATAAATAAATATAAATAAACAGACAACAATCACAGAAATAATAATAAAACAATAATGTAAAAGAACAATGAAATCACATAAACATATATATATATATATATATATATATATATATATATATATATATATATATATAATTATCGCATGTGGTGTGGATATACCCCACATGCGACTCAAGCAATCACACCGCTTAGTCACCGGTGCGGCATTCAACAACGCAAGTTGAATATTATTTCAAAATATATAATATAGAAGAATATGGACCTATAAGATGCTATGTGTGTTAGTTCAAAGAGTAAAAAATTGATTTGTATATCGCTGCATTATTTAATTGGGTAATGACAATATAAATAAAATAAAATGAACAGTGCGGTAAAACAAATCGCAACTGACCAGAAGGTGACATATGAACACTACTTAAAAGAAGTGAGAAAAATGAACTAGAATAACTAGTGCGGTATTGAATACAGCACCCGGCAAAAACGCAGGGTGTGAATAAAGGATCAAAATTTACAAACAACAAAAAAAAAAAAAATACAGAGGTTTCTGTATGCAAAAAAGAAAAGACAAAAAGAAAGAAAAGAACTTGGATAATAAAACATAAAGAATAATAGATAAACAGTGGGGCGCTCCAGGGTGAACAGCACAGAAGGAACAACGAAAAAAACGTGTCAAGATGTAATATTTTGGAGATTAATTCATTAGAAGAAATGGAATATTATAAACCCTAATTTATCAGATTATTTAACTGTATCGATACATTCATTAAAACCTTGAGGGTGCAAAGTATGTAATTTGTGAATCCAGAAGGATTCACGATTATTTAATCTTTGTATTCTGTTAGGTAAATGAATGGGGATAGTTTCTAAAATGATTAATTTCAAAGTTTCAGTATTTTTTTGATGGTGAAGAGTGAAGTGTCGGGACAGACTATGCAACAAAAAAACATGTTTTATGTTCCATCTGTGTTTGTTCATTCTGGAGCGTACCGTTTGTGTGTTGCGGCCGACATATTGGCGGTCGCAACCACAGGTTAGTAGATAGATAGCAAAAGTGGTGTCGCAATTTAATTAATCTTTTATTTTAAATGTTTGTTGTGTGGAATAGGAAGAAAAAGTGTCAGTTTGGATGATCCATTCGCAACAAAGGCAGCGACTTTTTTTTACAAGGGAAACAATATGGTTTAAAGGAACAGATATTCTGTGGTGTAAGATGTTCGGAAAATCTACTGGGGGCTAACAAATTGCTAAGATTTTTAGAACGTCTGTAAGTGACATTAGGAACTGGGGAAATTATTTGATTTAGAATTTTATCATTTTGAATAATGGGCCAATTCTTAGTTAGTATTTTTATAATATTAGATGCCTCAATATTGAAATTTGGAACAAAATTATATCTAAAGGGGTTATGAGGCTGATTGGAACTAGATTTTTTGGGAATAGATGTAACCAAATCAGATTGTTTTTTATCCTTCACCTTCATGTATGCCTTAGTTAAGAGCGATTTAGGATAACCCTTCTGTATGAAGCGTTGTTTTAAAACCTCAGCTTGAGAAGTAAAATCTGAATCAGAAGTACAGTTTCTGCGAATTCGTAAATACTGGCCGAATGGCACCCCTCTTAGCCAGCTTGGATAGTGTGCACTGTCGAACTGCAAGAAACTGTTAATATCAACAGATTTGAAAAAAGTCTTAGGGGAAATAGTGCCATCGACTGTTTTATGGATATCAATGTCTAAAAATTGAATGGAGCTTTCTGCATAATGCATAGTAAATTTTATGCCCCATGTATTAGTATTCAGCTCATGTACAAAAAGGTCAGCTTCATGTTTGGTACCTACCCAGATCAAGAAGAGGTCGTCTATATAACGACGAAAGAAAAAAACAGACTTAAAATACAGGGACTGTGCCATAATTAGGGACTCGAATCGCCCCATGAACAAATTAGCGTAACTGGGGGCGAATCGAGTCCCCATGGCACAGCCCCTGTTCTGCCGATAAATGGTATGATTAAATTCAAAGACATTATTAAGAAGAATAAATCTAATAGATTCCAGTAAGAATTCTGACTGACTAGGGTTTAGTGAGGAGTCCTCTTGTAGAAAATGTTTAATTGCAGGAACACCTAAATCAGTGGAGATGTTAGAATAGAGGGAGCACACATCCAGGGTAAGGAAACTATAATGAGGGGGTAGGGATAGGGCATGTAATTCAGAAATGAGCTGAGCTGAATCTCTCAAATAGGATGGTAAATGTAGAACATAAGGTTGGAGAAATAAATCTATAAAATGGGAAAGGTTTGCAGTAATCGAACCAATACCAGAAATAATAGGTCTACCAGGGGGGTTAATTAAACATTTATGTAATTTGGGTAAATAATAAAAAATAGGTAAATTATAATTTTTAATATTGAGAAAAGTGTGCTCCCTTTTATCCAACAATTGATTTTCTACAGCTCCACCTATAAGCAAATAATATTGTGAAAAAATATGAGAAGGGTCATTGGAAAGTGGGGTATAATATTCAAGATCTGATAGAATTCTGAGGGCTTCATTTTTATAATCAGCCCTATTCAAAACAGCAACCCCCCCCCCACCTTTGTCTGCAGGGCGAACAATAATAGATTTATTGTTCTGTATGGATTTAATTGCAGTTCTCTAAGCAGAAGTTAAATTATCATTCTCCTTAAAAATAACAGATTTATCACATAGATTTGAAAAATCCTGCATGACCATATGGTAAAAAGTCTCAAGATGGCTGCTACGATTGTGTAAAGGGTAAAACGAAGATTTGGGTTTTACTAGTACATGACGAGCTGGAGTCATGTCAACTGCTGTGGTAACGGGAGTTGAAATGTTACCAATACTAGAATTACAAATTCCCAAATTCGAAATTTGGGGGATATTAATAGTTTGATAATCAGATTTGTTCTGGATAAAAAAATGACGGCTCAATGTTAACCTACGAATAAAGTCATTTAAATCTAAGAATAACTGAAAGTCATTCGGACGTACAGCAGGACAAAAAGAAAGCCCCTTCGCAAGTAAATTGGTTTCATTTTCGGAAAGTATACAGCTAGATAAATAAAAAAATTTTTTTTTTTCTTTTTTTGTTATTAATTTTTCTGTCTTTCAGATAGTTGTAGAGGTGGGGTGGCGTTTTCTTTGACCTCCTCTGCAACCTCTTGGTTTTCCTTTCTTTTTATGGATTGTGTTCGATTTAATGTCTTTATGAGAGGGTAATACTGAGTGATCGTGCGTAAGCGTACATCCAAATTGGCATTGCACGCTAGAGTGGCATCTGTAGTGGGAGGGCAATTGTAAAAAGAAGATGAAGAAGTAGAGGCAGGAGTAGAACTCCCTGGGGTGTCAAAAGTGTCATATTGTGAACTATCAATAAGTGTGGAACTCATGTCAGACAATGAAACCTTGTGTACTGTGAGGAGGGAGGAATCGATGGAGCAGTCGAGAGGCTTACAGGGCTGCCCAACATAGAGACCCCCCACTGCCCCGGGACCCAGGTCCAACCCATGACAGGGATCCGAAAAAGTAAGTGGAGGAAGCAAAGGACAGACCATATTAGGTGCTGGTCTGTCTAGTGATAAGAGAGTATTAGTGGTAGTATTGTTAAGAACATTACTGTTAGAATTAGCAGGAGTGATCTGTGTAATGGTAGTGACTTTTTGGCTACAGCTTGCATTGACATTAGTAGCAGACATAGAAGGTTTATTAGCCAATGATTTGGTTTCAGAAGTAATTAGATTTTTCTTACTATTACAATTTTTTAAGTTAGAATGTTGGGAATTACCACGAGCTGAATTTACTATGGTTCTGCTATGTTCAAATCTTCTATCAGTCCCCAAGGGAGTGATAGAAGATGTTTTCAAGATGGAATTAGTTGGGTTTTCCTGTTTTTTAAAAGATAAAGTGTTATTAGACATTTGTTTCTGAGGATTATATCTTGGCCATTTATGTATTTGGCCACACATGTAATCCTGTTTGTCACGATTAAACTTATGTACTTTTTTATTTATGGTTTCGATCTCCAGTTTTTGTAATCTATTAGATAAAAGTCCCTCAAGTTTGTGATACTCAGAACAACCCGAAAAGGTTGCAAGAGTATTTTTAATAGACCTAGCTTTGTCCCGATAATAGAGGACTAATGTATTTCTTTTGTCCAGGAGACGAGTAACAAGTCCCCTTGAACAATTTTCCGTAAACTCATCCCACTCTTTAGTAAAAAGAGGATCCTCGGGAAAGGAGGATTCAAATGGTAATCTCAGACCCCTCGGGGTGAAATTATCATGAAGATATCTTTGTAAGAATAAAACATCTAGATTGTGCTGCAATTCAGACTTACAACAACTTTCATAATCATTAAAATTTATGTTTTATTATCCAAGTTCTTTTCTTTCTTTTTTGTCTTTTCTTTTTTGCATACAGAAACCTCTGTATTTTTTATTTATTTTTGTTGTTTGTAAATTTTGATCCTTTATTCACACCCTGCGTTTTTGCCGGGTGCTGTATTCAATACCGCACTAGTTATTCTAGTTCATTTTTCTCACTTCTTTTAAGTAGTGTTCATATGTCACCTTCTGGTCAGTTGCGATTTGTTTTACCGCACTGTTCATTTTATTTTATTTATATTGTCATTACCCACTTAAATAATGCAGCGATATACAAATCAATTTTTTACTCTTTGAACTAACACACATAGCATCTTATAGGTCCATATTCTTCTATATTATATATTTTGAAATAATATTCAACTTGCGTTGTTGAATGCCGCACCGGTGACTAAGCGGTGTGATTGCTTGAGTCGCATGTGGGGTATATCCACACCACATGCGATAATTATATTAAATATATATATATATATATATATATATATATATATATGTTTATGTGATTTCATTGTGCTTTTACATTATTGTTTTATTATTATTTCTGTGATTGTTGTCTGTTTATATTTATTTATATTTCTCTATTTTTTTTATATATTGTCACATCAATATGTGGATATGTAATTTTATGCAGCAACTCTTTCAAAAAGTACTCTAATGGTTAATTCCTGGAGGTATATATATCTGTTACCAACCTTCTCTTGTCATGCCTGATGAAGCTGCGCATGCGCAGCGAAACGCGTTGCATTTAATAAATCCATTGCTTTTACATGGCTGCCTGATGGTTCCTCTCTGCGCCAGACAAACTCCTGAATCCATGGTCATTCGGTTTTGATTTTACTCTTACCCAGGAGGGCTGCAGTGGACCTTCTTCTATATTTCTTCTGCATTTTACCTTGTTGTGTGTGGGCGCACAACCAACTTTGGTAAGCGGCTTGGGAATTACCGTCCCCTACCCCCACTAACAAGATCTACTGATCCCGCACATGAGGCGCCTTCCTCCCTCTCTCTAGATTTCCCATTGTTAGGATGTCTTGGAACCACTTAACAACCAGATTGAACACGTGTGCCATGCAGGGCGCATGGCTCAGGCTTCCTTGTCACAGCGCAGACAAGATATTCTTTCCGTTGTCGGTCACCAAGGTTCCCATTTCCAGTTTTCGTATGAATGACTTTTATCAGTTCCTCCCCTGTGTCACTCCGTTCGTCAAGGCAAACCATGTGAAGAACAGCGTGACACCATAGTGCCCTGCACACATGGTATGCTGGAGGGGCACTGAGACTTGTCCGTGCAGTGGAGGCTGAGCACACGGTGGAGGATGAGGGGGCGGAGTTGCACACTGTCACAGGACCAATGGCCTGAGAGCATGGAGGTGGAAGCTGCGTGACCTGTCCAAGTTGCTGTTGTGGCTGAGCAGGAACATTCACCCAGTGGGCCGTAAAGGACATGTATTGTCCCTGACCGTAGTTACAGCTCCACATGTCAGCGCTGCCGTGCACTTTGGTACACACTGGCAGGCTCAAGGACTGGCCCACTTTCTCTTCCACAAAATTTGTGCAGGGCTGGTACTGCATTCTTCACTAAGAAATGACGAGATGGGACTCTCCACCTCGGCTCGGCACAAGCCATCAGTTCCCTGAAACGTGCAGAGTCCACCACTTGAATAAGCATCTGGAGCGACAGAAGATGGGTATGACAGCCAGCTCCCTTCGGCTGAGATGGTGGAGCCTTAGCTGGCTGAAACAGGGAGCTACATGCCACTGGGTGATGCAGCAGGCTGGACCACCACATCGGAGCCATGGTTCTCCCGGGCCACTTTATGTTGACGCAGGGCCATGTTGCCTACATTGGGACCCTTTCCACACTTCACCTTCTGCCTACACATCTTGCATGTGGCCAGGTTGACATCCTGCGGATGCTTGATGAAAAACTGCCACACCGATGAGTAGCTGATTCCCCCCCCCCCCCCAACAGTAAGCACTGATTGACTGCTACTGCCGCCAACTCCAGGAACCCCTGTTCCACTACCTCCCGGGAAGGTAGGCTGCCGCAAAGCAGGTGGTCTACCCCGGGCACATTTGGCTCCAGACTTCCCACTTCTGCCACCATGCTGACTGCCAACCATGCTACCACCTTGCTGGCTCAGCTGCTGCCTCACGGGCAACCTGCAACCCGCTTCTCCTGATGATGATGAAGCCCCTTCTTCACACGGCTCCCAAGCTCCTTCATCATCATCAAGTTGTGTCTGCACGTCACTGATGTCCTCCTCAGGTTCCTCAACAGTGTCAGCTTCAGGAGCCTGAATGCTCTCAACAGCACCTCCCACTCCACTCTCCTCATCACTACGTGCCCCCTAGCAGAGGAGGCGGTGGATGTCTCCTCCACTTTTTGGCTGGGCAGTAGCTGCTGACTGTCCTCTAGTAAATTGTCCTCACTAAATAGTGGAGCTGAACCCACAGCATACAATACTTCTGTGGGGGAGGAAACAGCATAGGACAGAGGCACTGGGAGGACAGGGACTGCTCCCGGGCCATGCCAACTGAGGGTTGTGGCTGAGGAACCCACTGACTGTTGACTGGGGGTGTCAGATGTTACTTATGATAAAGTAGATGACTGAGTTAACCAATCGAAGACGGCAGATGGGTTGCCGAGTTGCCCGACTGCTAGCTGATATCAGGAGCTCAGGTCTCTTAATGCAATGCCTGCTACCACTTGCCCCTAGTCTGCTGCGACCTCTGCATGATGAATTTAGGCCTTCTCCACTCCTCTATTCACGTCCTGGCACTTCTCTGCCTGACATAATTAGTGCACATATGATGGGAAGACAATATGCTCCACTACGCTAATAACAGTATCTGTCTAAAACACCATCATGTGTCTACTTTTGGCTGGCCTTTCACAGTAAGTAGGCCCTTACAACTTTTACAGGAACAAAATGGTACACCACATAGATGTACGTACGTGGAATGCACTTATGAGGGGAGTACAATATGCTTCACTACGTTTAAAACAGTATTTGCCTACAACACCAGCAGGTGTGTACTTTTGCCTGGCCTTTCACAGTAAATAGGCCCTTAAGACTTTAACAGGAACAAAATGGTACACCACGTAGATGTATGTACGTTGTATGCTCTTATGAGGGGAGTACAATACGCTCTACTACACTTAAAACAGTATTTGTCTAGAACAGCAGCAGGTGTTTACTTTTGGCTGGCCTTTCACAGTAAGTAGCTCCTTAAGACTTTAACAGGAACAAAATCGTACAGCACCTATGTACGCACAGGTTGCACTTAATAGAGAACAATACGCTCCACCACACAACCTTTGTTAAGCCCTAATAGCAGGTGATTATGGCTTTTAGTGCTCTGCTTACCCTATCTGACTGGCTACTATTAGCTTTTCAGTTGTTGAACACACCAGTACTGCAGCACACAGTCACTGAGTAGTACACCCAAAATTGCACTTTCTCTTTCATTCTCTCTCCCTTCTCTATCAGTGCTTCTAAACTGGATTTGGCCTTATGGTGAATTGCTGCTGTAAAAATGCTTTTCTGTGCAACACACACTGCTCTATGTCCCTCTCTCTGCAATAGAACGCTGATGTGACTGGCCGCAAGATGGTTGCCGATTATATAAGGCTGTGACATCACAGGGGTGGCTGGCTGCTGATAGGCTGCATGCTGCATGTGATTCAGAGTCATCCCGCCTACCCGTGTTCCCGCTTTCCCAGAGTTCCTTGCCCCATGTCCTGACATGTGCAGCCGCCATCTTAGATGCCCTGGAGCATGGACCACACTAAATGGAGTTTAGTGAAGCAATTTGTGCGATTGAATTACGGTGATATTAGGATTCGTTACAAAGTGAATTTTTCCTTAAATTCGAATTTGGAATTTGATTTGCTCATCCCATATGGTGAGGATAAATATTTGACCCTATATAATGCTTTGCCAAGTGTTATGTAGGGTAAAATTTGATGATCGGTTCCCTTTAAAGTCAAAGTAGACTAAATTGTAAAATGTTAAGGTAACTCAGAGAATATCCAATTGTAAAGTTTAGTTATTGAATTATTACAATACCCATAGCACAAACAGAATTTTAATTTTATAAATTAACAGTAAATGTAGGAAGCTGCAGCCTGCAAGGTGATGTGTTGTCTCCGATACCTTATTAACAGTTCTAGCAAATTAGGTGTACATAATAACCTCCTGTCAACCTCTCCAGCTGTCATCTCCTAGTCTACAGTCAGGCAGAACATCTTCTAATGTTCATTAGCAACATCGTGTACAGCATTTGTTTAATATTAGTCTTTCTCCATGCTAAAATAATTTTTACAATGCACAACACAATTTCATGCAAGCTTTGCTTTAACTTGTTTAACAGAATGAATGTGCGGCTTACCTGCGAATCAAGTCGTATTCTCTCACTTAATTAAAGGTTTCGAAGGAAAAGGTAAACAAATCAAAATTACAGTAAGTGCTATCTCTATGGACTCTTAATGGAATTAATATCCTACTAAATATTCTACAGTTGGTGTGTCAAGCATTTAACCCTTTTGTGCGCCATCAGTAACCAAGATAAAGCGGAGAATGTCATAAAATATGTTTATATTTCAAACTTACTGCCAAAAAAAAGGTCTGCACGTGTTAAAACATACCATGGCATGTTTGCATAGCTGTGGAGTACTGATGAAAGGCATCACCATCTGCCACTAGGAGGAAAAAGGGGTACACCACTGTAAAATAAAGCTTAGGGGATAAGTGTCTGAACGCGGGGGAAGTTGTCTCTGACTTGTATGAGTTCTTTTTCTCCTCTATGAGCCCTGGCTCTCATCTTTTCTCCCAGGGTCCATCACTTTTCATCAATGCACTCCAGCCCCCACTCTCTGAGATGCACTAGTGCTAAACAAAAGCATAGCCCCAGTCACCAGCAGAGATGGGACCCCATCTTGGGTGATTGACTGTCTGTTCAGCACCAATGCATCTCCAAGGGTGAGAGCTGGAGCACACTAGCGAGAAGCGACGGACCCTTGATTAAGAGTTGTGGTTGGATCGACACTTATCCCCTATGCTTCCGATGGGGAAAATGTTTTTTTTTAAAGAGGAGTACCCATTTAAGATTGCTAGATTTGCAGACAAAGCCCTCTTGTTTGTTTTTCTACTCCTTAATTGCATCTACAAAACTTACCAACTTCAGTGGCGCTATTTGAATTCTTCTCACAATAGAAAATGAACCACATTGAAGGGCCACATTCTGGAGCCAGGCTGCAAATACCAGTACACATTCTTGAGGGATTTGGGTCTCGATGCTGGAGTATTTAAATCAAATCTTACTTATCTAGGGATTAATATAGGTACATTCCCTAGTTCTCTGTACCATTTAAATTACCCCCTCTGATCAATAAGATGTTATCCAATCTCACATGTTGGGCAGATTTCCTCTTGTCTTTCTTAGGCCATTGTAACCTTGTGAAAATTCTTGGCTCCTGTCTCTTATATAGGATATTAATTTGCAGATATGACAAAATTATGGATTTAGGGTTAATTGGGCTTGTATCCATTGTATCTGATTGGATAAGAGACCAAGCAATTCCCTTCAAAAATAGATGTTGAGCAAGTTTGATGGAGGACAAAACTTCCTTGATTTTAGGGGATGTCACCTTGCTTCATTTTCCGACATGCCTTAGATTGAATCCATGACTGTAATTTTCCCCTTGGAGCTTGGTCTCATATCTTCGTGTATGGCTCTCTTCTCCTCCTCCTCCTGCCTGTTCAGACATATTATTCCCGGGTAATTATGGGGTCTCTGGTGAAGAGATAAGACTTAACTTTCATTATCTCAATTAAAATATCCTCAGACAAGGCCTTATGTTGTTTAAACAAATACACACATGTATGCTTACAGTCATCCAGACTTCTTGTTTTTGTCCTTTCAAGACCAAACGACCCCTAACAGAACTGAAGAAAGTTACCCCTGACTGTGAGCCATTTGTCCATTATGCAGATGTAGCCATGGTTATCTTGATTGCATTAAAGGGGTATTCTGGGCAAAAACATCTTATCCCATATCGAAAGGATAAGGGGTAAGATGTCTGATCACAGGGGGGCCTGCTGCTGGGACCCCCCCACAATCTCCCTGCAGCAGCCCACATTCTATGCGTAGCTGCGTCTGAAGTTTCGGAAACCTCCGGGCTTCCGAGACGGGGACGTGACGTCACGCCACGCCCCCTCCATTCATGTCTATGGGAGGGGACGTTGTGGCCGTTACGCCCCCTCCCGTAAAAATGAATGGAGGGGGCGTGGCGAGACATCATGTCCCCTTCTCGGAAGGCCGGAGGTTTCCAAAACTTAAGACGCAGCTACGCATAGAATGTGGGCTGCTGCAGGGAGATCGCGGGGGGGTCCCAGCGGAGGGCCCCCCGCGATCAGACATCTCATCCCCTATCCTTTCGATAGGGGATAAGATGTTTTTGCCCGGAATTAACACAATGGCCCTCATTTACTTAGAGAAGAGTGTCGGTTTGTGTTTAATTTTTGCTTTTCCGAACTTTTTTTGATTTTCCGACCTTGGTATTTACAAATCTGTTGCACTTTTACCGATCTTTTGAGTCGCAGGGAAAAAATCTGTTGCACGGTAAAATCTGTCGCTGGGTTAATACTGTCGCACGTTAAAATCTGGTGCAGGCATAAATCTATTGCAATGAAAATTCTGTCGCAAAAGAAAAGAAAAAAAATTATAATAATTTGTGAAAATATATATGTATAGAAATATATAATGAGAGGGAGAGGGAGGGAGAATAAAATAGTATATATATACTGTATATAAATATATATATTTATTCATTCATTCATAAATATATTTACACATATAGATAGATGTATTAAAATGAGTATTTATATATATATATATATATATATATATATATATATATATATATATATATATATTATCCATTCAAGTAGAGAAAAGAGAGTACGGCACTGCCGCATACCTTATAATGCCGCTGGTTGCTGGAAAGGAATCCAATGCGTTCCCCTTGGCGCTACGAGGTAATCAAAGAAACCGTGCTCAATCCTCGGAAACCATAGTGGTAGAAAATCAATGTAAAAGAAAAATAGAGGAGGCACTGGATTGCAGTTACTTGATGCTTTATTTGTCAGGTCTCAGATACAATGGCCGACGGCCATTGTATCTGAGACCTGACAAATAAAGCATCAAGTAACTGCAATCCAGTGCCTCCTCTATCTTTCTTTTACGTGGATATATTATTATTATTATTATTATTATTATTAATAAAATGATATATATATATATATATATATATATATATATATATTTTTTTTTTTTTTTTTTTATTCACCATTATTACTGAAACAATAGGGAAAAAAAATCGCAAAGTCAACGCTCCACTACCTCCGCTAGCAGTACCCCAGCAAGAAGAAGGATGTCGCTTGCTACCCCAGCAAGAGGAATCAACCGCAGTTGATGGTGAAGTTTCTGCATCCTGTATGCTCCCCTGACATGAGTCATCAAAGGGATGTAAAACATCAACTTAACAACCAGGTTAAGGCCTACCTCAGCAGTGCCTTTCTCTGACAGACACCATGAGTCCAGACTCCATGGACTTCTGGCTCACTAGATTAGGATTAGACCACTGGCCAGAACTTGCCCAGTTTGCCATGAGTGGTCTGTCTTGTCCACCCTCTAGTGTAGCTTCGGAGAGGGTGTTCAGGGCAGCAGATGGCGTAATCACCCCGAAGTGAACATGATTGTCAGGCAGCGTGGAAAAACTGACTTTTATTAAAATGAATCAGGCATGGATCAGTGATGAGTTTAAACCTCCTTTGCCAGATGCCACTGATTAGGCAGTACTACCACCACCCCTGCTGGATGCTAGTGACATTTTTCCACCATCTCATGCTGTACAATAGTAACATCAGTCTGCCATCTCATGCTTTATGCTAGTGACATTAGTCCGCCACCACCTGCTGTACGTGGGATACTACTAGCAATACCAATCCCCCATCACTCTACTTCCAGCCAGGCCTACACATACACAAACCATCATCCCCAGAAAAGGGATCTTTTTTTTGGGGATTTTCATACAGGAGTTATTTCAAAAGTTTGTTTAGCTCAATCACTGGATAGATGTGGATAGTGCACCAAAATTAAACAAAGAATACAAAGTAGGGAATCAAGGAGATTGGCTCAGTGTAACAGGTAATTGGGCTTGTGACCACACAAAATGTATTACATGCAAATATATGACCCCTACTAAGGAAATCCTTTCATGCTGGACTGAAAAAGTGTACCCCATACAAGAGTATATAAACTGTAATACCAACCCGTTAATTTACTTAATGACTTGCACAGAATGCAACATGCAATATGTAGGTTGCTCCTCCAACACTTTAAAAACATGTATTAGGAAACATATTTCGGATACTAGGGGTAATAAAGTAGATATATCCATGCTGTCACATCATTTCAGGGATGTGCACCTAGGCGATATGGATTCCTTGTGGGTGTCTGGTATTGAGGGAGTTAAACTGGGCACAAGAAGTGGTGATCTTAAAAGACGCCTCCTGAACAGAGAAACTTACTGGATGTTTCTCTTGGATACCAGGCACCCGCGAGGCATGAACAGGAGGTTGGACCTTATTATGACATGTCCATAGAGTGGTCAATATATGTAAACATTATGTAGAATATGGAGGATAACATTTATTATTCTGTTATGTTATTATTTTCATTTTTATGAAACATATGAAAACAATGGTCTGATTATTGATATATGCATATGGAGTGAATTTGGTAAATTGTATTTTATATTTTATATCATTTAGTAGCCCAATATAAGAGTGCCGAATTAATAGCATTATATACCTCCTTTTGTTCCACCTACTTTATTATATGTTCGTTCTGGACTGGACTCACTAGTCCGAGCAGGAGATCATATACTAAGGCAAATTACAGGGATACATAGATAGTAGCAGAATGTATTTGTTACAATGTATCTAACATTAAAGTACTCATGGTACGGCGCTCTTATCATAACACATGTGCATGTATGCCGTAATTCAGACCAGGGATGTAAACGAACCCCATGTTCCTGGTTTTTGTAAGTTATGTCCATATATCCGTGTCTGTTTTTTCCTTCGATCCTATGAAGTTTTAATCTATGATGTAACAACTCATGTGACTATGTACCTGGATATTTTAATATTATGTTGTATATAGGAATTTAGTCTACGATTAAGCACCCGATGGTGCGAAATGCGTCAGTTGTTCCTGCTCTGCTATGTGACTCCTTGCCAAGGCATTAATAAAGCAAGCGTCCCAAGTGCCAGACATTTTTCCTTTGGAATTCTTTTCAACATAGTCCATGACATTCATTTGAAACTATTGTGTTCAGAACACGTACAGTATATTTGGTATTCTATTTAGCACGGCCTGACTGTCGCTCATATGACCTTAATGCCTATTCTGTAATAAATTCACTTCTCCTCTAAGATTATGATTCCTGAACTGGATATTCAGACTTGTACATTTGACATAGCTGTGTTCCTGAATATTAATGCTCTGGAGTGAAGTTTCCATTGTACCTGTTTTGCTAATTATTTTATTCAACAAAATGAAGTTAAACACAATGGGGGAGATTTATCATTGCATTTAGACATTTAGACCTTTTTTATTTATTTATTTATTTATTGTTTGTTTCTACGGGCACACAAAATGTTGCATGTTCACCTAAACACTTTTTTGTGTGACTTTTGTTGCTACGTATAAAGTAGCAAACAGCCTTACCTAAGCAACTTTCAGTTTTCACTTTGCAGTGGTTGCGAGTTTATAAAGTGTGAATGTGGTGAAGCCAGCGTCTCTATTTCCCTGTTTTTAATATGACACTGCACTGAGAATTAAACAGTTATCCTGGAAAAGAAAAACAGAACTAACTTCTTTTAAAAACAGCCCCACGTCACTCCCCAGGTTGGGTGCGGTATTACAACTTGTCTCTATTCACGTCAATGGAACTGAGCTGCAGAACCACACCCAACCTAGAGACACACGGGGAGTGTTTTTTGAAAGAAATTAGCTCTGTTTTTCTATTCCTGGATAACCACTCTCCAGGTCTCAGATAAAGAAGTTTTTGGCAACAGACCGTACAGTGTTGTTGTTTCTGGAGCTGAGCACAGCAGCAGTGCATTTCTACCGACCACTGCATAGCTGAATGTGTGACACCTGATAGGACCAAGGCTGGCTCCACCTATAGGCAAAATAGGCAGCCGCCTAGAGCGCCTTCTTGATGGGGCGCCACTCTGTCCACTACAAGAAAGTTATTGCACACTGATAACATCCGCTCACCCCAATAGTAATGTAATTACATGAGGAGGAGGTTTGTTTGTTAATGTGTCACCCCTGTAGCAAAGTGCGGAATGTAAAAAGGCGGAGCCAATGGGCTGAGTCAAGGGGGTGGCAGAATTAGGGTAGCAAAAATCCTTGCACCAGTCCTGGATAGGAATTGCATGCAAAGGAACTCTACTGCGTCAGACACTGATTCTTTGTCAGTAGTCTTCGATCATTGTAGACTGTAGATCACGGGTTGGGTGGTAGAAAAAGACGAGCAAATTTAGTAAGTAAGTTGTATTGCATGCTGCATCGACTCTTAGCTCCAGCTGGCAATCTAGAGAATGTGGAGAGGCATACATTGTGTGATGTCACATGAAGAGGTATTTGGGAGCTAGCTATCATTGGTATAAAGTTAGTGTTGGAAGGCCCCCTTCACATACATTCAATGATCCAGCTGTGTTTTTCTATAACATTGTAGAAAGGAGCTGGAGGAACAGTGATAGTAGAAATTACTATCACATATCACATATATCCAGCACCTTAATATGGATGCCGGACTGTCAAACACTCTGCACATCGCGAGATGGAGAAACATATCTTCCTGCATTCCCCTGCCCTACCTGCACAATTATAAACTGCTGGACTCTAGACAATTGATGAAACTCATGCAGATTAGATGCCTATTTCCACCAGGATGTGGTCCAGCCACAATGGTAGCTACCTCCCTCATGCATAGTAGGCGTGTGAGTGCTTGTTCATCAGTATTTTGCACCTGTGCGACCTCCCCCATAAAGCATAGTGGCTGATCTATATCATAGTGGAAATAGGTGCCTAGCCTACCTTGTACCAGTAAGCATGACCATTAATCTGGGATTTTTTTTTTTTCCGGACGCAAACACAACCAAAGTCTTTTGAAAGGTTGTTAAATGGACCTCTGTAGAGAGAAAAGAGGAGAGGACCCAGGACTTATCTCCCATGAACCTCAACAGCAAGGGCAAGTAGAGAAGAAACAGAGATAGCAGACGAAAGAGTGGTCAGAGAGGAAGGAAAAAAAACAAGAGAGAGCAGTATCCTTAAAGGGGTACTCTGGTGGGAAAATTTATTTTTAAAATCAACTGGTGGCAGAACGTTAAATGTGTTATCCAGGAATAAAAAACACAGCAGATTTCTTTCAAAAACAGCTCTACGTCTGTCTCCAGGTTGGGTGTGGATCTGAAGCTCAGTTCCGTTGATGTGAATGGAGCCAAGTTGTAAAACCACACCCAACCAGTGTTTTGCTATTCCTAGAAAACCCCTTTAAAGGGGTACTGCACTGGAAAACATTTTTTATTTAAATCAACTGGTGGCAGAAATTTAAACAGATTTGTAAATGACTTCTATTTAAAAATTGTAATCCCTCCAGTACTTATCAGCTGCTGTATACTAAAGAGGAAGTTCTTTTCTTTTTTAATTTCTTTTCAGTCTAATCATAGTGCTCTCCGCTGACACCTATGCCTATGCCCATGTCTGAACTGTCCAGAGCAGGAGAGGTTTGCTATGGGGATTTGCTCCTGCTCTGGACAGTTCATGACATGAACAGAGGTGTCAGCAGAGAGCACTGTGGTCAGACAGAAAATAAATTAAAAAAGAAAATAACTTCCTCTGGAGCATACAGCAGCTGATAAAGACTGGATGGATTAAGATTTTTTAAATAGAAGTAATTTACATATCTGTTTAACCTTTTGGAACCAGTTGATTTAAAAATCAATTAGATTTTTCTCCGGAATACCCCTTCAAGGTTTATAGAGTGACTCATACCGTGTATTACTTGGTGATCTAAAGTGTTAAAATCTGAAGAGATCAAGAAGAATCCCAGAAAGTAATTGCCATTTGATTTACTGTAGCAGTCATAGCTTGACACTTTAGCAAGAGCAGTTTCCATAGAGTATAAGGTGTAGAAACCAGATTGTAAAGTGTCAAGAAGAAGAGATATAGGAAATAAGATAAGGAGGAGAAGACCAAGCATTCCCAGAGTTTACATATAAACGGGGAATAGGTCAGTAAATAGCTGATGGATCCAGAGATAATTTTTATTAATTATTTGCAATGCAAAATGTTAAAAAGTGGAGAGAAAGATATTATATGAGATTTTTTAATATTTTTTTGCAATAACAAAATGATTAAAGATACTGTAAGAGAAAGAGGCTAATATATAGAAAGTGTAAGTAAGTAGAGCAAGAAGAAAAGAAGAGCCTTGTGGCCTCTTCTGTTAGTGAGTCAAATAATGAGTGTGAACTAGAAGAAAAGTGAGAGGATCAAGGTGACTTTGAGACGTATATGTGTTCAGGTATTCAGACCATTATAAGCTTCTGCACATTAAGGGCAGGTTCACAAGGGGTGCATGCGTAGCAAATTTCACGCTGCAGATGCGGTGAAGGCAGTCACAGAGGGACTGCAGAGTGAGCTCCTGGTAGCAGCCGGGAACTAACTCTGCAGTCCCTCTGTGACTGTCGTTGGCGCATCCGCAATGTGGAACACGCTGCGGATGCGTCCCATGTAATCCTACCCTAATCCTGGGGAAAGAGAGCTACTATTTTCACTGAGTAATTTTGAGGTGTTAGTGTGGAGATCAGAGAGGTGAAGCAGGGTTTGCATGGCATGGGGAAGGGCAATGTAGTTTGTTTTTGTTTGTCAGCCATGTCGACCTTTGCATCATCAAACTATAAGACTATGTGGCTCATAATTTAAAAGAGTACTGTGGTGCCTCATAATTTATCCCCTATTCTTTGGATAGGGGATAAGTGTCTGGTCATGAGGGGTCTGACCACTGGAACCCCCAGCGATCCCCTGCACAGCACCCAGGCTCTCCTCGGGATCGGAAAGTGTTGACCCCATACGAAGCGGCAGTCAACACTTCCCCTCCATGTATCTCTATGGAAGAGGCGGATATAGCCGAACGCTGTATGTGTCGGCCAGCACTTCATGTGGGGGACGACACACTCTGTTCCTGGGGAGAGCCGGGTTGCCTGCAGGAGATTGCGGGGTTCCAGTTGTCGGCCTCCCTTCGATCAGAGATTTATCCCCTATCCTTTGTCTATTACAGGTTAAATATTAGTCTGTCATTTGTAATGAACTACTGACAGCTGCCCCATCTCCTCAGGTAATGTTTTACTATTTTTAACACCTCTTTCTTTAATATTATTCTCTAAAGACTAGCTTTTGTGTGCACCTGATAATATGATTTCACACAGAGTAACTCAATTTCATGCCAGATTTGCTTATATTTATAAAACAGGATAGATAAAAGGCTCCTTTTAACAAATTCAATTTGTCTTAAATATATCAGACAGTTTTACATAAATCTTCATTTTGAATTCTCTTTGATTAAGAGTTGCAAAAAAATTAATATTATTTAAGCAAAGGCAGATATAGCAGCATTCATCTTTTCATCTTCTGCTGGTGAAATAAGCCCAGTCCAGGATTAACGTGTACTTGTCTAATTACATTGTAACTATTGGTCTGTAACCTGTATTTATTATTGTATTGTTATTCTTTGCTTAGTTTTCATGTTTACATTGCTCGTTGGCTTAATGACACAATGTATAGCTTAATACTTTAACTCAAGCAAAGTATTATCATTTCTAAGACTGAGCTTTCCTGCTTTATAGATATTCACACTTAAAAATATCCCCAATTATAAATGAGAAGATATATTGGATTTGGTGATAGATAGTAATAAATAGATGTTTGTGCTCATTCTTTGTACTATACAGCTGTTTTTTTTTTTTTTTTGGGGGGGGGGGGGGCGCACTTCAGCTCTGCAATAATTCTGCATGATTTATCTTTCACTGTAAGGCTCGATTCACACTACAAAATTTCTGACAGGAAAAAACCCAGCACGGTGGTGGCAATTAAGTTTTAAAAGGCAAAAACATATTTTTCCCATTCTGTGGCCATTGATAAATATGATTATTATAAATGAAACAATATTCTGAAACATCCTGCACCACTGACAACTGTCACAAAAGGCAAAAAAATACTTTTTGGGGGGGGGGGGGGGTAGGGGGCAGCGGTGACACCAACTCTATCAGCAGAGGTTTGATGTTGGAAAGCCATGACAAGCTGGCTGCGTAGCTTGTCCCAATACAAAATCCATTTTAGCCTCCTTCTCAGAGGGTCTTTGAGTGTGTTTATCCAGTATTCATCTCTTTCCTTTATGTACATAATATCCCAGTCAGTGTTAGCAGACAGCAATAGACTAGCTGTAGCCAGCAGACAGCAGGCATTGATGAACTAGTGGTATCTGTAACTAGCAGGTAGTGGTGGACTAGTAATATATGCAGCTAGACCTTGTGATGTCACTCCATGTGGTTATGTAGAGTTGTAATGCCTACTCTAGTGCCCTGGCCATGAATTACTTTCTGTCTACAGAAAAAACAATTATAATTTTTTTTTTCTTTGGTGGGGGGGAGTTGCTACATGATTGTTGACAGTGTCTTAAAATAGAAGAAGAAATAGCTTTGCTAAATAGCTTTAAAAAGTTGGAAAACATATTTTAAAAAAGTATCAAAAATGTTTCCTTTTTGGGAGCTGCAAAGCAAAGCTAGAAGGTAGCTATAGTATGAAAAGCCAAAAGAAATTCCTTTTTTGAGATCATGGTGGGTTGCGAATGTGTAGGCCTAGCTGGTAGTGGCAGCAGGAAGGGTTGTAGATTGGTAGTATTTGTGGTAGCCAGCGGACAGCAGGCAGTGGTGGACTAGTTATAGTTGTAACCAGCAGACAGCAGACAGTGGTGAACATGTGATAGTTTAACCAGCGGACAGCAAGCAGTTATGAACTAGTGATAGCTCTATCCAGCGGTCAGCAGAGGTGGTAGACTGGTGGTAGTTGTAGTAGCCAGTGGACATCAGAGTTTTTTTTTAGATTTGTTCTACTTGTAGTCAGAGGACAGCAGTGGTAACTGACTAGTACTAGTTGCAGACAGCAGGTAGTGGCAGATTAGTGATAATTGTAGTCAGTCTCTGTGATGCTGCTCCATGTGCTCATGTAGAGCCGTAGTTTCTAAACTCAGACCCTGGCTATGTCTTACTTTCTGTTTGCTGGAACTGTCCCATGTTTTGATCATCTGGTAAGGTAAAAAAGAGTTTTCATATGGCGGAATACCAAATAGGTACACCACTGTCGGACTGTGCCCCTGTTCTAGAAGGCTATTTTTTATGAACCTACAGATACAGTAACGTGGCTTCTCTTGCTCCTAAGCTGATCGTACCAACAGGCCTACATCTGGTTCATTTGAAAGACGTTCTTTCCCTTCCTTCATTGCTGACAGTACCAGCACAACTCTAAAAATATTACGTCCTTGTCACCTTGTTCGCACGTCATCATCATCAGACTCATCATCATCAAACTCCTCATCATCATCCTCACCACTCCTCTCAGTATGATTAGTTATTGTCTGATCGTGGGCTCCTTGTTCCCCCTCAGTAGAGTTCAGCGAGCTGAGCCCGCCTAAGCTGGATTTGATACGAACTTAGTGAGGTTCGCAGCTTTCAGGACTTTTGAACATTGTCAGGCTCTGCTTGGGTGAACCTGGCATTGAAGAGTCTTTAGAGACAGCTGCAAGCATAGCTCATGCTTTAACCCCTTTCTGGGCTGAGCGCGATGCACTAGCCCAGCAAGAGGTTTGGGCTACTGTAATTAAAAACAACTTTTGACATGTCAATCAGGCATGTCAAAAGATATTGATCACAACGGGTCTCAGCAACTTCAGGGGATCTACATCTGTAACCACGCCTCTAATGATGTCATCATTAGAGGCGGGGCTACAGAAGAAAAGTGACGGACCAAGAAGAGAGTTGTAAAGAAGATCTTCTTTTGTATACAGCATACAGCAAAGGCTACTGCATACTGAATACACCCCCTGAAAAGTTAATTAGCACTCAGCATTGCTAATTCACTCCTTCCTTGCTGAACTGTCCCATTGCGCTCAGCAAGAAGCAATTTTTGACATGTTGTTAATGACAGGCTGGGACCAGTGTGTTCCCAAACAGGGAGCCTCCAGCTGTTGCTTAAGTACAACCACCATCATTGAAATTATGGAAGTTGTTGTTAATTATGGAAGTTATAGTTAGGCAGCAGTGATCCTTCAAACTTCAATGATGGGCGTCGTAATTAAGCAACAGCGAACTCCCTGTTTTGGAACGCACAGGCAGAAAGGGTCTGTTGACATTATTCAATTTTAATGTGCCTTAAAACAAAGACATGCCGAGAAATTGAGCAATCTCTTTGCTGGGCAGAGAGCTGAGCACAATGTTTCCCACTTAACAATTAATGGGTCTCAGTCCTGCTGCGATCACAGTAAAATGTCGTAGGTTGTGCTGCACAGCAACGGCAGTTGCCGGTTTGCTTCGAACTTGTTCGCTGGAAAACCAAACATTTTCCGAAAGTTTGGCAAGCCGAACTTTTGGAAATCTTGCTCATCTCTTCCCCTCAGCATATTCACCATAATTCCTTATCCCCCTAATGGCTAATGTTATTTTTCTGCTTAACACTGGGGTGGTAACAGTGGCGTAGCGTGGGTTGTCGGGGCAAGGCAAGTAATTTGCGCCTCCTAACCCGTGGATTTTAGCACTTGAGTCTCTTCCACTAGATTAGTTAAAGAAACCCTTACCCCCTAAGCACATGTATTGTTTGTTATGAAAATACTGATGTAATTAAAGTAAAATGCATCTAAATAGAAGTTTATTTTCAAACACTTTATTGAGTGCGAACATGCATTACACATTCTCCACATTTTCAGCAGGTCTATGAATACAAATCTACAAATGTAGTAACCTAGCATGGGCCATGCTATTATATGTCGTCTCACAACCATCGTAAACGACAAAAAATATCAAAGAACAAAAACTAAACATAAAAATGAAACCATACCCTGGAGATGATCCAAGGCACATGACTTTGGGTATTATAAGTAAGCGGCAAATGTCAGGGGGGCATTATATGTGCATTATATGGGCACATGACAGAGGGCCCCTGTCATGTGCCTCCACATATATTGCCCCCTGACATGTGCCCCTCACATATAATGCCCCCCTGTCATGTGCCCCCACATATAATGCCCCCCTGACATGTGACCCTGACTTATAATGTCCCCTGTCCTGTGCCCCTCACATATAATGCCCCATGTCCTGTGCCCCTCACATATAATGCCCCCCTGACATGCGCCCCTCACATATAATGTCCCCTGAGGGGGCAGGACAGGGGGCATTATATGTGAAGGGCACATGTCAGGGGGGCATTATAAGTGAGAGGTACAGGACATGGGGTATTATATATGAGGGGCACATGACAGGGGGGGTCCTGTCATGTGCCCCCACATATAATGCCCCCCTAACATGTGCCCCTTACTCATCATTTGCCCCTCTCACTTATAATTTGCTCCCCCCTCCCCTTTCTCACGCCCGTCAGCTTTCTCCCATGCTGCGGCTGCTCCATTCCTGCAGTCTGTGAGAGACGCCGGGACGTGATCTCCGGGCGCTGGCGCGATGATGTGATGTCATCGCGCCGGCCTGCTGTAATTGGCTCTCACTGACTGCAGGAATGGAGCAGCCGCTGTGTGTGATAGCAAGGTGACGGGCGTGAGAAAGAGGTGGTGGAGCGGGACAGCAAACAGCTCCGGCTCCACCATGTGATAGTTCAGGAAGAGGGGCAACTATCTCGGGTGGGGGCAATTGCCCCCCCCCCCTGGATCCGCCACTGCCTCCACAGTGGGCGGCGACCCGGCGGTTAGGATCGGATTCGTACAGCCAGCACTGCAGAGAGAGTGAGTGAGCCAGGCAGGGGCAGAGAGCTGCGAGTGTGAGTGTGCCCCCCCAGATGTTGCGCCCGTTGCGGCCGCGCCCCCCTGCACCCCCCACGCTACACCTCTGGGTGGTAAGCAAAGACAGATATGATGGAACAGGCCATCCAGGAAATACATATCTCTTGCACCATGTGACTGAAGATGATAAAGAGTTCACTGACCCCCAGCTCAACAGTAAATCCACAGAATCTTCCTCTTTCTGAGATGACTGAGAATTAGACAATTAGTCCACAATGGCCATATTATCTTGCTAAACAACACAATTGTACAACTTTTGCTTTGTTTCTGCTGCCACTACTACTACCAGGTGTCTGACTGCTGCTGCTACATGTACTTGTTCTGGGCAAATGGGTAATGCCCACCGTGCTGGTACTTCCTCCAACATGCTTACTGGCAAAGGACATGGCAGGGGTGCTTTTCACCCATTTTTGTTGTTGACTAACCATTCCTATCCCAGACATTTTTTTGGTTAATTGAAAAAGATTTCAAGATGACTTTCCTTTGTTTTTGGGGTGATTTGTTTGGTTACACGCAGAAAATACAGGTAATGTGGCATACCAGGCCCAGTAAACTTTTACTCTAACCATTAAAAATGCATTTTGTTGTGAAACCTAGCTAGAAATTCTCTATTTTTGGTTAAACCTAGAAAATAAGGCAGAACACAGGTTAGGCCATGACACAATGCTTTGTTGTAGTTTTATAGCTTTCTATGGGCTCATTCTGCAATCACACTGCTGGGATCTGTAGTGCAGCAGCATTACATGACACAGTAATGCAGATGAGCCCACTGGACAATGCTTTGCTCAAATTGTTTTGTGTTATAGTTTGTAAGACAAAGCTTTCTGTTGGCTAGTTGTGCAGTCACATTGCTAGGATATTTAGCAGAATTACTGGCCACAGTAATGCAGGTCACTGAGGTCAGCTCACTGCACACTGCATGACTTGCTTTGTATTGCAGTGTGAAAGCTTTCTGGGATCAATAGTTCCACAGTGCTGTTTCGTGCACTGCTTACTGCCCAGTTTTCTCTCCAAGATGGCTGCCACAATGCAGTGCATAGGATTTTAGATCCACCCTTATGCCCTGTCCTGATTGCCCTGAGAGCTATATGTTACAAAATTCAAGCAATAATTGGCTAACCTGTGATCACATGATCTTGCTGCTAGCTGCAAAGTATTCTGGGTTACCCCATCCATATATATCCACTATACCTTTCCAGTATTCTATGGGGGCATAGGTATTTTATCACATTAAACAACACAATTGTTCATAAATTACCATAACATGTTAATTTTGCCATGGCTACAAATATTGTAGCATAAAATATTGTAGAATAAAATGAGTAAAATGGCATTGACTTGACTGATTCTAAATTGATACATTAACCTAAACGGAGAGCAATTACACAATTTCCTCTGAACTCCAGGACACATTTTACATAGAATAGTTATGACAGAGACAAAAGTATGACAAAGACTTCTGAGTAATTCAGGTAAAACCCGAACTCCTAATGACCGAGTAATTAAACTTAAACACAAATTTCATTAATTTCCATGTATAACATTCTAACCTTCTCTTAAGTTGTCAATTCTGATGACTGAGTAAGAATATTCGAGGATTTAAACACTAAAGAGCTTAGAAATGTTCCTCATTTTAATGTGCGACATTCTAGGCAATCATAGCAGTGCAGGGTAAAGTTTTAGGCTGGAATCAAATAATATTTTCTATATATTTATTAAAGCCCAAACCACAAGTGAATCCAAAAGGGTATTTGAGGGGAAAGGGTGTGGGGGGGGGGGGGGGGGGTGTAAAGGGATTTCACACTCAGCATTTGGTGGTAAACAAAACACTGTTATAGTTTTTAATGTAGTGTTTTGCATCAACATCAGAGGTGGCAATACGTTAACACAATTTGACTTCTATTTACATCATGTCCCATTAACTGTCTTCAAAACAAGAGCACGGAAGCTGCACTTTATAGACAGTAAGAAATGGCTGCTGCTAACAGCAGTCAGGACTCAACGCTAATGCTCTAATGCTAGGCAATGGTAATCATGCAGATGCCTAGTATTAAAGTGATACTCCGGTGGAAAACAATCTTTTTTTTTTTTTAAATCAACTGGTGCTAGAAAGCTATACAAATTTGGAAATTACTTCTATTTATAAATTGTAATCCTTCCAGTTCTTATCAGCTGCTGTATGCTCCACAGGAAGTTATTTTCTTTTTTCATTCCTTTTCTGTCTGACCACAGTGCTCTCTGCTTACACCTCTGTCCATGTCAGGAACTGTCCAGAGCAGCAGAGGTTTGCTATGGGGATTTGCTCCTACTTCGGACAGTTCCTGACATGGACAGAGGTGTCGACAGAGAGCACTGTGGTCAGACAGAAAAGAACTAAGCAACTTCTCCACAGCAGCTGATAAGTACTGGAAGGATTAAGATTTTTTAAATAGAAGTAATTTACAAATCTGTTTAACTTTCTGTCACCAGATTATTTAAAAAAAATAATGTTTTTCACCAGAGTACCCCTTTAAAATACGTTCAGACGAGCGGATTTACAGCACGTATTTCGCTGCGGATCCGCCGCTGAAGGACCGCTGTATGCTGCCTTTAAATGTGCCTGCTTGGAGCGGCAATACGCCGTTACGAGCAGACGCACAGCGATGTGTGATTCACCGCACATGCGCAGTATACTCGCACATTACGGCATCTCTTGGCCTAGCTTATAGAGCAGGAGGAGCGGGCGCGATGTGTGCAAGTACACCGTGCATGCGCGGCGAATCGCACATCGCTTCAGTGTGTCTGCACGTAATAGCGTATTGACGCTCCGAGCAGGCACATGTAAAGGCAGCATACAGACTGCCTTCAGCGGGCGATCTGCAGCGTAAAATCCGCTGTAAATCTGCTCATCTGAACGTACCCTTAAAGGGCTATTCCGCTGCTCAGGGTTTGGAACAAAATGTTCCGAATGCTTAGAGCCGGCTCCGGGAGCTTGTGATGTCATAGCCCCGCCCATCATGTCACATCCCACCCCTTCAATGCAAGTCTATGGGAGGGGGCGTGGCGGCTGTCACGCCCCCTCCCACAGACTTGAATTGAGGGGGTGGGGCGTGACATCATGAGGGGGTGGGCTATGACATCACGAGCTCCCAATACTGGTTCTAAGCATTCAGAACATGTTGTTCCAAACGTTGAGAAGCGGAGTACCCCTTTAAGCCTTTCAGCTGCCTCTCACTGAGTTACCTCCATATGCGAGAGTGGTGGAAAGTCCTCCTTACTTAGGGTGGCTGTTGTTATATGACTGCAGTGCCATGGGTGAGGTAAGAGACATGTATATACCCTTTTTTTTGTGGCTGGTTAACAGTGCAGGGATTGGTCCATTCAGGCACACAGCGCATAGTTCTTGCATATTCTTTCTTACATGGAACCGGAAGTCTTTCCACTTAGTTTTGGGCTTTGTGCTCCCCTCAGTACTTTGCTAAAGTTAATAGCTTCTATTTTTTGGCAATGCTTAACAACTATCCGTATAACATGTTTCTGAACACGCGATACAGTTCAGTGGTCATGAGATATGATTTATCCTTGACAGACTAAGCCCTTTATGGTTTGTTATTCATTTCTCCTCCACAACAATGGCGCAGAGGTGGATTTATTAGTTGACTTGAATAGAAAATGTGACATAAACGTTTGATCCGGTGAACTTTATGAAAATCCATAATGCATCCAAACACAAATCAGAAGATACTTAGATGAGATCAATAAAAGAAAGAACAGTGTGAAACTAAAGTGACATCTTTTATTTCTTAAAGATTCATGCATAAACATTTGAGCCTTAAATGTATTTTTTACACAAGGGAACAAAACAGATGGATTTCCACCTGCAGCAATGGTTCTACGTGCTGGAAGGAAGGGGACAATGAATCCACTGTGCAGATTATCAGTCTTAACATAAAAAACAGGTTGGCAGCCGAGAAGAGAACGGATTTGATGTTGTTTTATTTAAATGAAAGGAACAGGTGGATGGCATCATTCTGCTGATTTATTGGCATCATTTAGAAACGATATGGCAACATGACAAACCTTATAAGATTGAATTAGATCAAAAACTGTCAGTGGGCTCATTATGGAGACCATCTGAAGGATTTATTTGGCTACATGTCATTTAACGCCGATATTGTGAGATAGATATGAACACATAATGATGTTTTCCTTCTTCTTCAGTGTTTAGCTGTATAATCTCTTCATTGTATTTTAACTTTTATTTTAATATACGACTGATTCTGGTAATGAAATAATTCCCCATTGTCACGGTTCTATTTATTGATCTTCTACCTCAATTCTTTTAAGTTGTCTTAGTTTCCTTCTTTCGGTCTCATTGCAGTTTCCATGTACTTGCAGTCTATATTTTCAAACATTAAAGAGGTGCTCCAGCGCTAAGACATCTTATCCCCTATCCAAAGGATAGGGGATAAGATGCCTGATCGCAGGGATCCCGCCGCCGGGGAACCCCCGTGATCTTGCACACAGCACCCCGTTATAATAAGTCCCCGGAGCACATCCGCTCTGGGTCTGATTACTGGCAATGACGGGGGCCGGAGCATTGTGACATCACGGCCCCGCCCCCATTTGACATCACACTCCGCCCCCTCAATGCAAGCCTATGGGAGGGGGCGTGACAGCTGTGATCGCCAGTAATCAGACATGGAGCGAACATGCTCCGGGGACTGATTATAACGGGGTGCTGCATGCAAGATCACGGGGGTTCCCCGGCGGCGGGACCCCTGCGATCAGGAATCTTATCCCCTATCCTTTGGATAGGGGATAAGATGTCTTAGCGCCGGAGTACCCCTTTAGTGTGAAGTAACAATTCTTTCTCCATAGATATCAATTATCTCTGTGGGGCAAATGGATTCCATTCTTACTCAATTTCACCGTATAGGAGTATAGGCGAGGAAAGGAGGAAAATGCCCATGTGGCCTTTTTCTGCTTTCAGGAATTTATTTTTTTATTTTCTTTCAAAGCTGAAGCAAAGGACAAACACCCTATTTGAAGTGCCTATAACATAGCATTTATTCTAATTTGCCATAAAACTATTAAAATAGATGCAAAATACA
This sequence comes from Hyla sarda, assembly GCF_029499605.1. Taxonomy (NCBI): domain Eukaryota; kingdom Metazoa; phylum Chordata; class Amphibia; order Anura; family Hylidae; genus Hyla; species Hyla sarda. Next base: position 40,827,143 of record NC_079194.1, read on the forward strand.
GTCTCCATTAAAAGCTCCATCAAACAAATATGCATAAGGATGACATCAAATATGGGAGGGGGGGTCCAGTAGTCTGGTTATTGCACCACTTGTATCCAACCCTCCTGTATGAGTCAAGTGTTATGACAACTAGTATATGATCATATATAATTAAAATGTATTAATGCGATTTTACGTAAAATTTTAAGAATTATGTTTAGTTAGCCTTTATTCTAAATTAAAAAAAATCAACACAATTGTCTATAATATACTCATCTATATGCGACTGTAAATTACTGTTTGTTATGTATGATATTGTTTTATGCTAAATGCAGAGAGGGATGGCATATTGTTTTTTTTGTAAAATACAAATGATCATAGTCAATATAGTAACTTCATATCACTCACTGGAAATTGCGTCATCATTGAGAACACTGTCCAGCTACAGCATAGAAATCTAAATGAAAGGAGTTTTCCAGTTAAAGGAGTATTGTAGTGGAATATAACTTATGCTCAATCTGTCGGATAGGGGATAAGTTATAGATTGCGGGGGTCTGACCACTGGAACCCCTGAAATCTCCTGTACAGGGCAGCGGCAGTCCACAGGAAGCGCCATGCCGTCCTTAGCAGGAATCCACAGCAGACACGCCCCCTTCCTGTGGACTGCCGTGGCCCCGTACAGGAGATCGCGGGGGGTCTCAACGGTTGGATGCCCCGCGATCTATAACTTATCCCCTATCCGATGAATTGAGGATAGGTTAAATTCCACTACAGTATTCCTTTAAGAGTAGTGTTGCTCGCGAATATTTGCAATGCAAATTTTATTCGCAAATATCGCATATTCGCGAATTCGCGAATATTCGCGAATATAGCACTATATATTCGTAATTACGAATATTATTTTTTTTTTCACAGTACACATCACAGTGATCATCCCTCTCTGCTTCCAACTTGTGTGGTATAAAGAAGGCTCTAATACTACTGTGTGAGACTGGTGTGCAAATGTTCGCATATGTTAATTTTCGCATATGCGAATTTCCATATACACTAATTTTCGCATATGCGAATTTCCCTGCATGCGAATATTCACATATGCGCAAAAAGCGCGAATATTACGAATATGCGAATATTCGCGAATATTCGCAAATTCGAATATGCCCGATGCCGCTCAACACTATTTAAGAGAAGCTATTTTTATATACTGAATATAGAGTCAATAAACTGGGTACTTAGGTATTCAGGACCTTCCTATCCTGTCCTACAATACACAGAGAGCAATAAGGATTGTGTAATGCTTCATTTGCCCTGTGTTGGTGCTGCAGGGAAGTTTAAGGCTAGGTTCACACTACGGAATTTCCGCCTGCAATTCTGCTTTGAAATTGTAGCAGAAATTCCACTTGCTAAAATGTACTGTATAGTGAATGGGTTTCCGTTCACAAATTCACATTTGGAATTTGTGAAGCAGAATTTGTGAACGGAAAATACGCTTGAAAATTTCCGCCTTAAGAATGGTGGTGCTCATTCTTCAGGCGGAAATACTCGCGGAACACATTGCAGTCTATTGGAGACTGCAATGTCCGCAAGGTTCTAGCGCCGACTGATTTAGTCGGCCCTGGCCTCACTCAGAATCTCCGGGCAGAAATTTTCTGCCCGGAGATTCCGCAGTATGAACCAGGCCTAACAGTTTTCAAAATATTTTTGTATCATGTTTTCTTTTATGCTATAAAAAACTGCACCTCTTTCTGTCCTCCATACAGTTTTTGTGGTTTTTTACAGCCCTAAAGAAGTGTGTATTAGCAGCTGTATATTTTTTGGCAGTTTTTTTTTTTATATAAATTTTTGTTATTAAAAGTCATGTGAATCTTTAATCATTTCATTCATGGATTTTTATTGAAGAATACTAACACACACTCTTTTTTCTGTAATTTGTGTTTGCATTCTGTAAAAGTCTATGGGAAGAAAAGTATCACAAAGTAGGAGACAAAACAGCAGAGCATGTTGTAATAAAAAAATAAAAATGACTCCCAAGGAACTAAAATGCAGCAAACAATAATGCCAAGTAGGTGTTAACATCTGGTCTCACAGTTTTTGCTTCACAAAAATATCATGCCAAAATTTATTATAGCAAAGTTTTTTTTTTCTTTTTTATCTACCCTAATGCTATATACGGCTATGGCTGCAAATGACAACTGTCTCAGAATCTTAAAGAGCTACGATGTGTGATTGTTGCTCCTCTGACTGATCGATGTAACCAATCCTCTGTATATGTATAACCAATGCCTTTGTGGTGTCCCGGTACTGGACTTGGTCCCGTACCTTTGTCGTAAGTCTCCACAGTCAGAGTTCCTCCATGCTGTTAGGGCTTTCCTGGTGGGTTCACCCCTAGTCGCCTCCTAATTCCATTCAGAAATGTATATATTTAATATATTTCAGTATAATGTAAGTAATGTACAGGACCTTAGGTCATGTGATCACTAATATTTGTGTTATGCTAAGGTTTAAGGACCTTTGGGTCATGTGATAGGTCATGTGATGTAACCATAATGCTTTGTACTAGGACTGACAGGTTTGGGGACCAATAAGCTTTGATCCTGCCCCTTCAGTATATAAGGGCGCTGTATCCAATAATCGCTCTCTTCATTCTTGTATCCTGGATATAAAAGAAAGCAGATCTGTTATCAGCTACAAAACAAGCTAGGCCTGAAGCCTTCCACTTCAGCCGCATTCTAAACCATGAGTTAATCCAACTCCATCCTACAAATCTTATGTGACTACTGAACCTAAACATACCCCTAAATTCAGTTGAACAGCGTACAGCAAACATCAAAGCTTATTAGCGACAAAGTCCCAGACAACCTGTGAGGAGCCTAAGTCCCGGTCCTCTGCAAAAGACTGTTTGTTATTCATCCTGCATAAAATCTGCAGTAAAGTTATTTCAAGTTTATTATAAATCCGGTTGTGGACAATCCTTTATTCCTCCCTATCGTTCTTGGTACGGGTGGTGGTAGGACATATATAACTAGAGGAAGCCCTCAACCTGGTGTCACGGCAATCAAGAGTTAATCCTATACCCAGCAACACTACATTGCAACAGCCCTGTTCTCCCTTCATTCCCGAGCACCACACCTTATAACAGAAAATGTGTCTTATGATTGAAGAATGGCCAACGCTGTACCCATCCACAAGAAGGTCAGTAGAGAAGAGGCTGGGGATTATAATCCATATAATTTGACGTCATAGTTTTAGAAATAATGGAAACTCCTCTAAATTAGCACAATTGACCAACATAAAAACCTACTATTGTTATACCTAAACCAGCGTGGCATTACTGAAAGAAGACCATGTCATAATAACCTTATTGATTTCTATGCTCATGTCATAAAAGTGTTGGATAAAGGTGATGCCACAGATATCATCCATCTGTATTTCAGCAAATTATTTTTACATAAAAATCCAAAAGAATATTGAAAATTAAGTTTAATCCCTGAACAGCTCTGTCTATTTGAAGTTGGTAAGATTGATAGCTTAGAGTTTTTGTTAAAGGGGTACTCCACCCCTAGACATCTTACCTCTTTGTGTGTATTCTGAGAAGAGACTGGTTATAAGTGATGGCCACAAGGGTCTGATCTGGGTCTCATTATTTTTATCATGTTTGTAAATGACATAGAAGAATGTTTGGTAGGTATGGTTTGCCTGTTTGCTGATGACAAAAAAGTGTGTATTTGGGTTGATATTTGTAGACGTCTCTGATATAAAAAAATATATATATAGTTTTGATAGAAAAGCTGTCAACACAATGGAAACTACTGCGCAATGCAAGAAAGGAATGTCCGGCACCAGATGTCCAAATGCTTCTTAGGTTTATTGTGGCATTAAATCACAAACATAGAGCATAATAGCCTATGTGCTTCAGGTATTGCTACCCTTAATCATGGCATAAGATATTAACCTCTTAATGACGTAGGGCGTACCTGTACGCCCTATGCCCGGTCCCGGTGTTTAAAACGGGGTCACACCGTTACCCGCATCACACCGGGTCGGTCCTGGCTGCTAATCATAGCCGGGACCCTCGGTTAACAGCGCGCAGCATCAATCGTTGTGCCGCGCGCTGTTAACCCTTCAGACGCGGCGATCAAAGTTGAAAGCGAAAGTAAACGCTTCCCGGCAGCACAGTCGGGCTGATCGGAACATCACGATGTCCCGATCAGCTAGGACGCAAGCGGAGGTCTCCTTACCTGTCTCTGCGGCGTCTGATCATCGATTGATTGCTCCAAGCCTGAGCTACAGGCTTCATCAATCAAGCCCCTATCTCACTGATCCGTGCAAAGTTATGGCTTTGCAGGAATCAGCATAGGAGATCAGTGTGTGCAGTGCTATAGGTCCCTATGGGAGCTATAGCACTGCAAAAAAAAGTGAAAAAAATAAGTTAACAAAGGTCATTTAACCCCTTCTCTAATAAAAGTTTGAATCACCCCCCTTTTCCCATAAAAAAAAAACAAACTGTGTAAGTAAAAATAAAACTAAACATATGTGGTATCACGGCGTGCCGAACTATAAAAATATATCATTAATTAAATTGCACGGTCAGTGGCGTAAGCGCAAAAAAATTCCAAAGTCCAAAATAGTGTCTTTTTGGTTACTTTTTATGTCATGAAAAAATGAATAAAAAGGCTATCAAAAAGTCTGATCAATACAAAAATGGTACCGATAAAAACTTTAGAACATGGCGCAAAAAAAGAGTCCTCAAACCGGCCCGTACCTGGAAAAATAAAAAAGTTATAGGGGTTAGAAGATGAGAATTTTTAAAATATAAATTTTTTCTGCATGTAGTTATGATTTTTTTCCGAAGTACGACAATATCCAACCTATATAAGTAGGGTATCATATTAATCGTATGGACCTACAGAATAATGATAAGGTATCATTTTAATCTTATGTACCTACAGAATAAAGATAAGGTGTTATTTTTACTGAAAAATGCACTGCGTAGAAACGGAAGCCCCCAAAATTTACAAAATGACATATTTTTTTTCAATTTTGAACAATGAATTATTTTTCTGTTTCGCTGTGGATTTTTGGGTAAAATGACTGTCACTGCAAAGTAGAATTGGTGGCGCAAAAAATAAGCCATCATATGGAATTTTATGTCCAAAATTGAAAGCGTTATGATTTTTAGAAGGTGATGAGGAAAAATGAAAATGAAAAAATGGAAAAACCCTGTGTCCTTAAGGGGTCAAGGGTAGCAATACCTGAAATGCGTAGGCTATTACCCTCTGTGTTTGTGATTTTATGCCACAATAAATCTAAGAAACATTTAGGCATCTGGTGCCGGACATTTCTTTCTTGCATTGCTGTTCATGGAGGGATATGCCAACCACCAGCCCGAGCACAGGTGCATCTGTGGGAGGTTTTAGAGATGTCTACTTGCATTTCACAATGAAGATTACAGTTTAGCATTTTTAAATGTAAACTAAAGGTATCATTTGAGTATCGTAATTCATAATGGCAGTTCTGTAGTGATTTCTGACAGCCTCAAAATGAGCAAATTTGTCCAGGCTGTGAAATACTTGGTTGTATAGCTAGAGATATAACCAGTAGGAAGAGGAAAATTGTGATCCCATTGTACAGATCTCTAGTGACACCACCATCTGGAATACTGGGTTCCGTTTAGGAGATCTTACCTGCAAAAATATATTGACACATTAGCTCAGTTACATTAATTAACTAATATATTCTTAACTATTAAAATTTTTGTATTTGTATAATTCTAATTAATAAAAAATTATAAATTAATAATTTTAAAGGACATTATGATTTTTCTTTAATTCTTTTAAAGGGGTACTCCCCTGAAACTGGAAAACATGTATGATTATTGTTTTAATCAACTGGTGCCAGAAAGTTAAAAAGATTTTTAAATGACTTCTATTTAAAAATCTTAATCCTTCCAGTTCTTATCAGCTGCTGTATGCTACAGAGGAAGTTCTTTTCTTTTTGAATTTCCTTTCTGTCTGACCACAGTGTTCTCTGCTGACACCTCTGTCCATTTTAGGAACTGTCCAGAGTAGGAGCAAATCCCCATAGCAAACCTCTCCTGCTCTGGACAGTTCCTGACATGGACAGAGGTGTTAGCAGAGAGCACTGTGGTCAGACAGAAAGGAAATTCAAAAAGAAAAATGTTTTCCAGTGGTGTACCCCTTTAAATAGTTTCAGCTGTATTATTGAGAAAACATTTCTTTGCCCAAAAAGGTAACAATAAAACGATAAGAAAAAGTGAAATCACTGTAGCATTTTCCTTTCAATCCTGTGAAAGGGCTAACACAAGAATCCGTAACCCTTCTATTAGAGTCTGCAAAGTCAGATGTGGAACAGAAATATCATCATAACTCACAGACATATTTTAATAGGACTTTCTAAAGCTCAGGCAGTTCTATAGAGATGTGTGTTTACGTAATTTTAGCAGTTTCCTTTTTTTGATGTTCTTCTTCTTAGATAAGGTTTCTGTTTATTGTACTTAAACTTTTTTTTAGAATTAATTCTAAATAAATATCAGCAGCATCATATATTGCATTTTTAAAGAAATATGTCTAATCTCTTCTTAAACCCATTTATACTTTTAGCCAACACCAAATTCTATTAAAGGAATAGTCTGTAATTTTACAATTTATTAAGAATCAATCTCAACTAGATATAAATGGTCTCAGTCATTTAAAACCATTTCCTTCCACTTGATTCCTAACATATTTTTTATGACTTCTTACCCCAGAAAAAACTTCTAAAGTCTTGCAGCATTTCACAAAAAGTACTTTTCCTTAGTTTTGACTACTTATTATTTCATAATATTTTCTGAGAAAGACACATTTAATGTAGCCTGATATGGTGTGTTGGGGGCCGAGATGTCAGCTCTGACTTTATTTTTTATTTTTTTAGCTATGTTTTCATGTAATACAGTACATTCTTAGCTGGTCTTTTTAAAAATTTTGTTCTTTATTTTGTAAAAAAAAAAAAAAAAAAGAAAAAAGAAGAAAACACATTATGCTCTACAGTCTCCACACTGTGCCACAAAGGTAAACCAATGCTTCCCTTTTATCACAAAGAACCCAAAAAGTAATGGGCATTTGTGCCTTATGTAAATCCCTGTGTTCTTATTATGTACACTGCTGGCTCCTCATACCTCACTTTAGTTATCATGATTATCAGCAGAGGTTTATCACTTAGACACTGGCTGCCTTTTTCATGTAACACAATCTTTTGTGTGATCCATTTGCTGTTTTTTTTTTTCTCTAAATATGTCTCTTTGCAAACCCAATACATCCATATACCCCTCCCCTCATGCCATCTATGGTACTGTACTTTGAACAGTGCCAGTAAATTTAGTCCAGTGCACTTTCCCCAGCACTAACTATTTCATGGTATAGTAGACAGGAGGAGGGCTTGTAAGTAGGTGCTGCTCTGTGATTGGCCAAAGGAGTAAAGTAAAAGAAGTGCCCAGCTCTGATCCTACCCTCTGAAATGTAAAGAATGATAAACATCTATGCATCCTGGAGGAGACTTTCATTGGCAGTGGTGAAAGCACTAAAAAACGTTTGACACAATTGTGAATCTACTAAAAAACATTTGACACAATTGTGAATCTACTAAAGTATGCATGTCCATCTTTAAAGGGATATTCAGGGCAAAAACATTTTATCCCCTATCCCTGCAGCACCCGCGATCTCCCTGCAGCACACGCATTCTATGTGGGGACTGCGTCTCTAGTTTCGGAAACCTCCGTGTTTCCGGGACTGGGGACGTGATGTCACGCCACGCCCCCTCCATTCATGTCTATGGGAGGGGGCGTGACGGCTGTCACGCCCCCTCCCATAGACAGGAATGGAGGGGGCATGATATTACGTCCCCAGTCCCGAAAACCTGGAGGTTTCCGAAACTGGAGATTCAGCACCCGAATAGAATGCGTGTGCTGCAGGGAGATGGCGGGTGTCTCAGCCGCGGGCCCTCCGCGATCAGACACCTTATCCCCTATCCTTTGGATGGGGGATAAAATATTTTTGCCTGGAATACCCCTTTAACTCTTCTAAAACTATACATACAGGAAAGCTTTGATGCCCACCAAACATGGATATTGCAATTACTTATTAAAATCACCTGCTACCTTACTGAAGTGAACACTAGCTGGTTGTATTCTATATACAACAACTTCTTTCTATAGTATTCTGTCACAACTGCAGCCTCAGGCCATCTTACTGGAAAGCCAATTATCTAACCAGTAACATAGAGAGATAATTAAACCAAACAAAACCACAGAGCCAGATAGATATCCTTATATTTTTTTTGTATTACCTCTTGACTTTAAATCTTAAAAAATGTTTATAAACTAAAAATGTACATACATTTCTATTGTTTTCATTCAACTAATAATTTGTGAGAACATTTTTTATCAAACATTTAAATTGAATGTCAGATCAGTGAGCTGCAGACACTGTCAGTTGGTTAATAATATCAAGTATACAGTACCTTTGTTAGTCAAACACATTAATGAAGAGACAGCTGACTGCTAGCCCATCCAACTCCAACCCCCCAGTAGCTCCTTACTCTTCAGATGAAAAGTTTGTTGTTTTTAGAGACAGGTTGTGCTCTACTTTTTAAATACAACAGTCCAGCTGTAAGGACCTGTGGGGTTCTGACAGTTCTCTCTGATTTATTTTTGTTCTTGGGCTATGCCCAGCTGCCTGGACTGGTCAGCTGACCCTCATGAGAGCACCTGGTCTGGCCCTTTTTAAGCTAGCAGTTTGCTCTCGCACCGCGCCTGTGAAAGAGTTCTTACTCCTAGCTAGTGTTTGTATTGCATCTGGTATTTCTGGCATATTTTACCCTTTGGCTCCACTCTCTGACTCTTCTCCTATTTCTGCGATTTGGCATTTCTGTAATATCTTGGCATTGACTCGGCATGTGGACAGTGACTTATTATGTGTGTATGTTTAGTTATTATTTCTGTTAGTGTGTGTGTTTCCATACAGTGTCCCGACCTCCATCTGTATTATAGTTTATTTTGTTGACGTTGGATTCCCTGCACGTATTCAGGCAGGGACTGTCGCCGTGGTTGTGGACCCATCGCCTAGGGCGGGTATGCAGGTGGGCATGGCAAGTGGGAACGGGAGAGTTTAGGGCTTCACTCTTACCTGCCCATATGTGACATTTTCGCAGGCCCAAATACCCACATTTGCTACGATGGATTTTTGTACCGCTTAAAAAAATCTCAAACCTTTTGTACAAAATCAGTAATATAAAATCGCTCTATTTTGACCACCTATAACTTTAATTTCTCCGTATATAGGGTGGTATGAGGGCTCTTTTTTTGTGCCATCATCTGTACTTTTTATTGATACCAGATTTGCTATATAAAACTTTTAGATCACTTTTTATTATTTTTGTTTCTTGGAATAAAATGTGACAAAAAAAAGCAGCATTTTTGGACTTTTTTCATTTTTTACGTTTACACCGTTGAACCGAATGGGATCAATAGCATTATACTGTGATAGTTTGGACATTTATGCACGGGGTCATACCAAATATGTTTATAAACAAAAAAAATACGCTTTTTGGGGGTAAAACGGGGAAAAAAGGGACAATTTTTGTTGATTTTTCACTTTTTTACTTTTTATTTTTCAATTTTTCAACTTTTTTTTTTTTACACTTTTTATGTCCCCATAGGGGACTATCAATAGAGATCAGTTGATTGCTAATACTGTTCAGTGCTATGCATAGGGCATAGCACTAATCAGTATTATCGGCTATCTTCTTCTCTGGTCTGCTCAATCTCAGACCAAAGCAGAAGACCCAAGGAGATGGCCGGAGGCAGGTGAGGGGACCTCCAACCGCTATTACAGATGATCGGCGCTGCTGCGGGGATCCGATCATCTATTTTAACATGCGCACTGCCGCAGATGCCGTGATCTGTATTGATCATGGCATCTGAGGAGTTAATGGCAGACATCTGTACGATCGCGGATGTCGGCCATTACTTGTGGGTCCCCGGTTGCTGATAGCGGCCGGGACTTGCAGTGTATGATGCGAACACCGCTCCAATGCTCGCGGTCATACACAGGACGTAAATGTACGTCCTGGTGTGCTAAGTACCTTCCCACAAGGACGTACATTTACGTCCATGGTCGTTAAGGGTTTATAAACCCTACATTTATAAACCATCTTTGTTAGTCTGTTTGTCCCCACACTCAATAACCCAACAAACACATTGAATGTCTGTCACATTTTACCTAGTGGAATTGAATAGAATAATTTTCATTCAAGATGAAAGCTTGACACCATATTGTACCTCCAGTATTATAAACAATATAGTTGGCACAATAGGACTTTTAATCTATAGCCATTGATCCAGAAAATGTACTCTTATTATATATCGTATCTTACTATAATGTTGTTTCTGTACCTGCACAATCCGATCTGTTCCCCATCAGATTGTACAGGTACAGAAACAACATATGGTAAGATACAATATGTAATAAGAGTACATTTTCTGGATCAATGGCTATAGATTAAAAGTTCCATAGCGCCAACTATATTGTTTATTATACTGCTGAGCTAACATGGTATGGGAATCAGGAGTCTGTACGTATAGTAAGGGAGCAGTAGGCACATCCCCTGCACATCCACACAAAAGCGCTACATTGTACATTGTTTTATCTTGTTCTGTTACCATATTGTATCTCTCATATCAAAACCTCTGATTTTATAGGTACAAATATGACAGTGTTGATGGCTTTGCCGCAAAAAAAAGTATTATATAAAATATAAAGACAAATATGGTTTTTTTTTTCCCTAGACCCAAGTATTAAAGAGTTGGGGCTTAGCAGGATTTGGAGACGTGGTGTCCTGTATGTTAATCGAGCAGGACAGGGAGAATTAGGCAATCAATGTTGTAGCACATAAGTAGCTATGCCCCGCCCCCTTGATACTTGAGCCCAGGAAGAAAATCCTCAACTTTACAAATTGTGGCAAACCCATCAACATTAACAAGAGTATGTTTGCTATTGTCCTCCTGTCACCAATCTGATGGTGTCTGCTGTTCATATCTTATAGAAGTTGACAGATTCACTTTAAAGGGGTACTCTGGAAAAAAAAATTCCAATTAACTGTTTCCAGAATGTTAAACAGATTTGTAAATTACTTATATTACAAATCTTAATCCTTCCAGTACTTATCAGCTGCTGTATGCTCCAGAGGAAGTTGAGTTGTTCTTTTCAATCTGATCACAGTTTTCTCTGTTGCCATCTCTGTCTGTGTCAGGAACTGAGCGCATAGACGTAACTTGTGTAGACGTTACTCGTATGGGGTAGGAGGAAATATGTTAAGGCAATATCACAAAAATCAAGAACAACATATTTCATATGCAATATATTTATTAATTAAAGTACAACACTGTAATCGTGTAGCGACTGGTGTGGGCCAGTATTATTTACATACACAAAATTAGATAGTATACATTGGATCGAGCATGAGTGAGGCGTGACTGGTTTATCCCTATCTAGTAGCCCTGCCTGGCGATACTGTAGGTCCCCTGTCCTAATGGCCTGGGCCTACACTGGAACCTCCTAGTAACCCTAGGCTACAGGGGGGATGATAAAACAATAATGCTGCGTCGCCAAAAAGCAGTTGAGCAAGGCTGTTGGCCCATTAGATCCAATATACAGTATTTTATCTTAGATATAATGCATTAAAGGTGTTTAAAGGTTAGACATACATGTGGTAAATATAATACAATATCAGGACCCGAGGAAGGTAGCCAAGGGTATGTAATAGTATTCACGTTTAAAAACCCACAGTTGTATGTGTTGCATAGATAAAGTTATACATATGCACTTGACAAAGATTGCATTAATCCAACGCGTTTCACTAATCCGTGTGAGTACAGATAGCTCCTCAGGGATTCTAGTGGAGAATACTGCAGAACTAGGGTCATGGGAGACCATACATATAGAAGAAATGCATCATCACATGTAGAATGAAGAAGCGTACATTAGATATACTTATATGATGATATGGTGAAAGTGACACACTGATCTGGACAGCTGCGTATGAGTATAAGTCTAGAATAGAAGATAGATAGGTTGGTGTTATAATAAATAGATAGATATATAAAGTGGGTGAAGAGGAGGACTATCCGGAGATGTGAATTACCTTGGGTCCGGGTGCTTGGTGACTCCTCTTATTATGATAATGGAAGGGGTCCCCACTCAAACGTAGATGAAGTCGAGTAGGTATAGATACTGGCGGAATGTAGAGATAAATTGGGTGATTTAGTGTATAAATATAGCTGAGAGGTAGGGGGTGGGGGGGGGTTGGGGTTTTGGGAGTGGGGGTTTAGGGGGTAGGGGGGGGGGGAGGGGGGGTGTATGTAAATAATACTGGCCCACACCAGTCACTACACAATTACAGTGTTGTACTTTAATTAATAAATATATTGCATTTGAAATATGTTGTTCTTGTGTCAGGAACTGACCAGAGTAGGAGCAAATCCCAATAGAAAATCTCTCCTTCTCTGGACAGTTCCTTATATGGACAGAGGTGTCAGCAGAGAGCAGACTGAAAAGAACAACTCAACTTCCTGTGGAACATACAGCAGCTGATAAGTACTGGAAGCATTAAGATTTTTTAATAGAAGTAATGCTGGGTTCACACTACGTTTTCTCCCATATGGGAGCGCATACGGCAGGGGGGAGCTAAAACCTCGCGCTCCCGTATGCCTTCGTATGCGCTCCCATATGTAATTAATTTCAATGAGCCGGCCGGAGTGAAACGTTCGGTCCGGTCGGCTCATTTTTGCGCCGTATGCGCTTTTACAACCGGACCTAAAACTGTGGTCAACCACGGTTTGAGGTCCGGTCGTAAAAGCGCATACGGCGAAAAAATGAGCCGATCGGACCGAACGTTTCACTCCGGCCGGCTCATTGAAATGAATTACATACGGGAGCGCATATGAAGGCATACGGGAGCACTAGGTTTTAGCTCCCCCCTGCCGTATGCGCTCCCGTATGGGAGAAAACGTAGTGTGAACCCACCCTAACATATAAATCTCCACGTGGTGGATGGGGGGGGGGGGACACATTTTGATCAAAAAGTGTGTTAAGAGCCTCCATTTTTTGACCAAGAGTGCTGCTGCAACCTTCTTTTTTGTATACTCTGTATTTGCCACAGCAGCATGCACCCGTGTATTAGGTAGTTGTGATGGTTATTTTTCTTTCTTTTTTTTTTTTTTTTTTTTTGTGCAACTTAGGGGGAATGGCACCCTCTGTAGCCGTGCACCCCTCACCTTTTTCACAGGAGGTATTTTAAATTGATAATGGATCCAGCATGTCAGAGGCCATATGCCCAGCAGAGGTGAGTGTTATGAGTGTTAGGCTCAGAATGTGTGTTAAGGACCCATTTGAAATGAGGCCACCTCTGTGTGGTGGACACACATTTTGATCAAAAAGTGCGCTTAGAGCCTCCATTTTTTTAGTGTTGCTGCAACCTTCTTTTTTTTCCGTATACTCTGTATTTGCCACAGCAGCATGCACCCATGTATTAGGTAGTTGTGCTGGATATGTATATCTTTTTCTTTTTTTAACATATAAATGTGTTTCACTTTTTGGAACCAGTTGATTGGAGGAAAAAAAAAATGTTTTTCACCGGAGTCCCCCTTTTACAGCAATGATACATTTTCACTAATTTACGGTGTTAGTGAGCGGTAGTATAGAAGCTGTTTATTGCTTCTCAGTATTTGACTGCGTAATCAAATTCTCAACAATGTTAATGCAAATATTGGGATAGTGAGACTTTTCATGTGCGTATAATGTTATCACTGTGCAAATAAAGTGCTGGGCACATTCACACATTGTAGTCGCAGCTTCTGTGCGAACTGATAATGAAATGTTGGATGGGTGTAATACGACATGGAATGTTTTACAAAGTCATTGCTCAGCAAAGGAATTGCATATCCTCAGAGACATTCAATAGCTACTTATGAACACATGAACTAAATGCCTTTGAATTATATGGATAAAGTATAGAAAGATATAAGGTAATATAATAACAATAATAATGTTTGATTATTTATAAACATGTTCCTTTTATTTATTTTTTTAAAAAGCTTTTTTCTTTGAGTTTTTTTAATTTTTATATTGAAAATTTATCACTTCAGATATTTAATCACACATTAAATATTTGACACCATTCCTGGGTATGTTACAACTAGAGATGAGCGAACTTACAGTAAATTTGATTCGTCACTAACTTCTCGGCTCGGCAGTTGATGACTTATCCTGCATAAATTAGTTCAGCTTTCAGGTGCTCCGGTAGGATGGAAAAGGTGGATACAGTCCTAGGAAAGAGTCTCATATATATACTATGCTACCTGCCCTTGTGGTTCCAATCTTCTCATCTCTAAGCGCTTGCGTTCACTCTCATGAACGCTAGCGCTTCTCGATTTATACGGCGCCTGCGCACTCCTGTTTGAGAGTCCGGTCATGTGATCTATGTACCACATGACCGTACGCTACTCACGGGAGACGCAGTACGCATGCGCACGCGTTCTCATAGCCTGGTCATGTGATTACAAGAATCATGTGACCCGGCCCGTTTATCGGAAGTACGCCGACGGCGTCCCGGACATCAGGAATTCTGGCGGTCACCATCTTTAGGTAAACTTGGAACACCATTTGGTACAGCTAAGTCCTGTGGGCGGCAGTATTTTTCAGGATGTTCTGATTGGGGGTGATCAATGTCAGTTCAATTGTGACGAGCTGTAAGTGGCTGAAGTTTGGTATATTAGGCTGGTGAGAAGGTAGGATAGCCACACCCCCTGAGGAAGCCATTCAGTGGTGAAACGATTGTTGGGGCTGGTAGGTAAGGTCTGGCATACTTGTTCCTTTTGGTCTCTGGGTTTGGCTCTCCTATTTATTTGTTTCATGCCTTCTTGCTTGCGTTTAGCATTATCCTGGTGTGATCTTATTCGATACCTGATATCTTATTGCCCTCTGACCTCATACTCATGTTTATTGCTGTTTCCACGTTGAGTTCCAGCCCTTACCTACCCATCTGTAGTTTCTTTCGGTGCCTTGTTTTTATTATGTATATGTATTGTTGTTTTTAATTGCTGATATATCTAATAAAGATTTTGTTAATATTTCTTCTATATGCTGTCCATTTGTGCATCATTTTTTCTTTGTTTTTGGTGGTGCTTTCAATCAAGCACATTACTTACCTCCATGAGGTATAGGTTCTTATGTAGGTGTTTAATATTAATAAAAAAAAATCTGCTGAGAGCTGTAAATCACTGTCTATTTCAGTGTTTTCCAACCAGGGGGCCTCCAGTTGTTGCAAAACTACAACTCCCAGCCTGCCCGGACAGCCTTTGGGAAACATTGGTCTATGTAGAGGACAGGAGCTTCTTCAGGGTTCTGTACAGTACACGCAATGTCCAAAAAAAGTAAAATGGAGCCGCCCTCACCTGGTGTCCAAAGGAGCAGCTAACCCTAGTACAGGTAAATAGTACAGAACATTTAGTACCTCTCTGTACTGTAGGGGGCACTACCAGACAGCCATTCAGTGCATGCACTTCAGTAATACAGGGGTTTAACCAATAAAATGCTCATTCTGAGTGGTTGGATCTTCCAGCCATTGACACATTTCACAGATCTGGACTGTCTGTACATTGTACGTTGAGTCTGGTTTCAAGTTACAATGGTCCAGAAAAGATGATTGTATGTTGAAACTATTGTATGTTGAGGCCATTGTAAGTTGAGGGATCACTGTACTCCTATTCGAAATTTTGTTATTTTGAAAAGAAAAAAAAAATTAAGTCCAACGTCCATGCGCCACACACATTATGCAGAATTGATCTTGATGTAAAACAATAGCAAAGTGGACTTTATTTATTTCTGTCAACGCATTTCAGGACCGATTAGGTCCATTTATGTGTTCCAGATCCAAGGAGCTTACCTTACAATAATTAAACTAATAAACTTTATTATTAATAAATTAAATATTTTTTCAATTTTTAAATATTAAAATTTGTCAAATGTTATACTTATTTTAATACTATAATCGTTAGTAATTATAGGGCACAAAAATATGTCACTGTGTGAATTCTGCATTATTTTCTCTGCACGTCTTTTTACAGCAAAATATGTAGCATCAATAGAAATATGATTAGTTCCTACACAGATTTTTGTTTTCCCCATATATATGTGTCTCCCGTGATTAATGTCTCAGAATTTTCTTTAAGACACGTTTGAGACAAAGTAAATCACTGAAACGTCTGTCAATTTCCTACGCGTTGTCTAACTTTCAGCAATATTAATCATACATGTGCACATTTTTTCTATGCAGAATAAAGGAATATTGACTTAAATGGATTCATAAAAAATTATGAATTGCAAATTATACTAGTTTTCCAAAAATATATGTTATTTTTATTTTCATAATAGGATATTTTTAAAGCAAAAGTGTAGAAAGGACCATAAATAACACAGGAGTCTAAAAGTAAAAAAAATGGTATAAGGAAGATGGTGATAGGCAAATGATCCCAGTGATGGCGCTTCTCCAGAGTAAAAAGATTTTTTACAAGAAAAATAACACTATTAATGCATTTCGGGTCCGAACTGGACCCTTTCTCAAGTGCGTGCATCATGCAAGCACTTGAGAAAGGGTCCTGTTCGGACCCGAAACGCGTTGGATGTGATATCTTACTTGTTTTATGGTATTTATCTTGGAATAAATCTTTTTAGTCTAGAGAAGCACCATCACCACCATCACTGGGATAATTTGCCTATCACCGTCCTCCTTATACAATGTGTATAGCCGAAGCTCCTGAAGCTATCGGGTCTGCCTAGGGCTGCTGACTAGAGATGAGCGTACTTTTCAAAAATTTGATTCGGACGATTCGCCGAATTTTCCGATAAAGTTCGTTTCGATCTGGATTTTTTGGCGGCGAATCTATATTAAAAAAGGCTATTTCTAGCCTACATACAGCCTCTTTAGGGGTATAGAACATTTTTCTGTGTTCTAAAATGATATGGAGTGTGCTGTGTTAGTGAAATAATACTGTTATTCAGAATAACATGCAGATTACCGGCATCACTTTTAGAATCACTGCCACACAGCAGCACAATTACAGAGCCTGGTGGTGGCATCAGTGTCAGGAGACCATATAGTGACTGAATGACACAGCGTAGAGGTGTTGGCAGCATGATGAGACCATATAGTGGCTGAATGGCACAGCGTGGAGGTGTTGGCAGCATGACACAGGTTGGATGAGGCTGAAGCATGAGGACACCATATAGTGGCTGAATGAAACAGCGTGGAGGTGTTGGCAGCATGAGGAGGCCATATAGTGGCTGAATGGCTCAGCGTGGAGGTGTTGGCAGCCTGAGGACACCATATAGTGGCTGAATGGCACAGTGTGGAGGTGTTGGCAGCATGAGGACACCATATAGTGGCTGAATGACACAGCTTGGATGAGGCTAAAGCATGAGGACACCATATAGTGGCTGAATGACACAGCGTGGAGGTGTTGGCAGCATGAGGAGACCATAAAGTGGCTGAATGGCACAGTGTGGAGGTGTTGGCAGCATGAGGAGACCATATAGTGGCTGAATGGCACAGTGTGGAGGTGTTGGCAGCATGAGGACACCATATAGTGGCTGAATGACACAGCGTGGAGGTGTTGGCAGCATGAGGACACCATATAGTGGCTGAATGACACAGCGTGGAGATGTTGGCAGCATGAGGACACCATATAGTGGCTGAATGGCACAGTGTGGAGGTGTTGGCAGCATGAGGAGACCATATAGTGGCTGAATGGCACAGCGTGGAGGTGTTGGCAGCATGAGGACACCATATAGTGGCTGAATGACACAGAGTGGAGGTGTTGGCAGCATGAGGAGACCATATAGTGGATTAATGGCACAGCGTATAGGTGTTGGCAGCATAAGGAGACCATATAGTGGCTGAATGGCACAGCGTGGAGGTGTTGGTAGCATGAGGAGGCCATATAGTGGATGAATGGCTCAGCGTGGAGGTGTTGGCAGCATGAGGACACCATATAGTGCCTGCATGGCACAGTGTGGAGGTATTGGCAGCATGAGGACACCATATAGTGGCTGAATGACACAGCTTGGATGAGGCTGAAGCATGAGGACACCATATAGTGGCTGAATGACACAGCGTGGAGGTGTTGGCAGCATGAGGACACCATATAGTGGCTGAATGGCACAGCGTGGAGGTGTTGGCAGCATGAGGACACCATATAGTGACTGAATGACACAGCTTAGAGGTGCTGGCAGCATGAGGAGACCATATAGTGGCTGAATGGCACAGCGTGGAGGTGTTGGCAGCATGACACAGGTTGAATGAGGCTGAAGCATGAGGACACATATAGTGGCTGAATGACACAGCGTGGAGGTGTTGGCAGCATGAGGAGGCCATATAGTCTCTGAATGGCTCAGCGTGGAGGTGTTGGCAGCATGAGGAGACCATATAGTGGCTGAATGCCACAGAATGGAGGTGTTGGCAGCATGAGGAGACCATATAGTGGCTGAATGGCACAGCTTGGAGGTGTTGGCAACATGAGGACACCATATAGTGGCTGAATGACACAGCGTGGAGCTGTTGGCAGCATGAGGAGACCATAAAGTGGCTGAATGGCACAGCGTGGAGGTGTTGGCAGCATGAGGAGACCATATAGTGGCTGAATGGCACAGCGTGAAGGTGTTGACAGCATGAGGACACCATATAGTGGCTGAATGACACAGCGTGGAGGTGTTGGCAGCATGAGGAGACCATACAGTAGCTGAATGACACAGCGTGGAGGTGTTAGCAGCATGAGGACACCATATAGTGACAGAATGGCACAGTGTTGAGGTGTTTGCAGCATGAGGACACCATATAGTGGCTGAATGACACAGCTTGGATGAGGCTGAAGCATGAATACACCATATAGTGGCTGAATGACACAGCATGGAGGTGTTGGCAGCATGAGGAGACAATATAGTGGCTGAATGGCACAGCGTGGAGGTGTTGGCAGCATGAGGACACCATATAGTGGCTGAATGACACAGCGTGAAGGTGTTGACAGCATGAGGAGACCATATAGTGGATGAATGGCACAGTCCGGAGTTGCCAGCAGCATGAGTAGGCACTAGGCCTTCACAATCCCAAAGATTAAAAGATGAATTAAGAAATTTAAACCGAAGATTTTGGATAGCGGGTTCTACCTATGAGAAAATTTGAAATTCCCAGACCCAGGCCCAACAGCGGCATCAGTAACCCATATATAGCCTGAATGACACAGCCTGGAGTTGGCTGATGCACGAGTACACACCAGGGCTTCACAATCCCCCCCCAAAAAACACCGCAATTTTAGAAATTTTTGAAAAAGATTTTGGATAGCGGGTGCTACCTATGAGAAAATGTGAAATTCCCAGACCCAGGCCCAGCAGTGCCATAATTTTTTGATTTGAAATTTAAAACAACCTTTGCGTGTCCCGGACCCCAGCGTGTGGGTACGAAGGACCAAATCCAACAAGCCCCCACAGGGCTCATGTGGCCGTGAGATTTAGGCGCAACGTCTCCATTGCCCTGACCGGCCATTGTTTCCAAGACTTCTCACCAAGGCAAACCATGTGAAGAACAGCGTGACACCGCCGTGACCTGCACACATGGTATACTGAAGGGCCACTGAGACTTGTCCGGGCAGTGGAGGCTTAAGATACAGTGGAGGATGTGGAGGCGGAGTAGCACACTGTCGTAGGACCAACAGGCTGACCGAGTGTAGCAGGAAGCAGCATTGAGTACACACCACGGCTTCAGAATCCAAAAGAAAAAACAACCATTTTTAAAATAATTTTAAGAATATTTAGGACAGCGGGTGCTACCTATATATTGCCTGAATGACACAGCCTGGAGTTGGCTGCAGCATGAGGAGACCATTGAAATGTGTGATGTTTTTATTTGAAATTTAAATCAAAATTAGTGTCCCGGACCCAGCCGTGTGGGTACAAAGTACCTAATCTCACAAGCACCCACAGGGCTCATGTGGCCGTAAGATGTAGGCGCAACGTCTCCATAGCCCTGACCGGCCATTTTTGGTTTTTGTACCTTTGTTTAAGAACATATCCAAGAGTCCAGAAGACTCTATAATGCAGGATGGTGGACCACCAAAAGACATTCTTCTATAAAATAATTTTTTATGAAATAAAGAAGCAGAGTTCATCTCTCTGCATATTTTTTTGGAAAATTTTACTTAAAAAATCACACGCAACAATCGTTCAATGGTGTAATGGTTGTTATTGTGGAAAATTCAAGTTTATTACTGTTATAATTATCAGAAAATTTGAAAAAAA
The DNA here is from genome assembly GCF_029499605.1 of Hyla sarda. NCBI lineage: Eukaryota > Metazoa > Chordata > Amphibia > Anura > Hylidae > Hyla > Hyla sarda. Next base: position 40,847,518 of record NC_079194.1, read on the forward strand.
CACTACCCAAGAGTGTTTAATAACCCCATACATTGCACCATAAATGTTGAAATTTAAATTAAGCATGTATGTATGTATTTCAAAAATCCTAAAATTAAAGGCCCAAGCCCAGAAGCATCATGAAGTCAAGTAGTTCCTGAAAGACACAGGAGCAGTCCGGAGTAGGCATTAGCAGTACCCAAGAGGCTTTAATAACCCCTTACATTGCACGATCACTCTCGAGATCGAGCAATAACAGGTGGTGTGTTATGCCCTCAGATGTCCGGGGCTGCACGCGCGCTACACTGAATGGACCAACGTGTGTCTATCCTTCCCCGACAGGTGCGGGTAACCCGCTGAACCCCGTTTCCGATAGCGATCAGGAATTGCAATTATTTGCCAGGAAAGAAAAATCACAACTAAGCGTGGGTCATAAGCTCGGGTTCGTTAAGTCCCTGCCCTTTGTACACACCGCATGTCTCTACTACCGATTGGATGGTTTAGTGAGGTCCTCGGATCGGCCCCTGCTGGGTAGGAGAAGGCCCTAGCAGAGCGCCGAGAATTTAAAGATCATTCTTGAAATTACATTAAGCATGTTGTTACGCCTAGCGCTCCGGGTCCCCGCTCCTCCCCGGAGCGCTCACGGCGTCTCTCTCCCTGCAGCGCCCCGGTCAGTCCCGCTGACCGGGAGCGCTGCACTGTCATGGCCGTCGGGGATGCGATTCGCACAGCGGGACGCGCCCGCTCGCGAATCGCATCCCAGGTCACTTACCCGTCCCGTTCCCCTGCTGTCATGTGCTGGCACGCGCGGCTCCGCTCTCTAGGGCGCGCGCGCGCCAGCTCTCTGAGACTTAAAGGGCCAGTGCACCAATGATTGGTGCCTGGCCCAATTAGCTTAATTGGCTTCCACCTGCTCCCTGGCTATATCTGATCTCCTCCCTTGCACTCCCTTGCCGGATCTTGTTGCCTTGTGCCAGTGAAAGCGTTTAGTGTGTCCAAAGCCTGTGTTACCTGAACTTCTGCTATCCATCCTGACTACGAACCTTGCCGCCTGCCCCCGACCTTCTGCTACGTCTGACCTTGCCTCTGCCTAGTCCATCTGTCCCACGCCTTCTCAGCAGTCAGCGAGGTTGAGCAGTTGCTAGTGGATACGACCTGGTTGCTACTGCCGCAGCAAGACCATCCCGCTTTGCGGCGGGCTCTGGTGAAAACCAGTAGCCTCTTAGAACCGGTCCACTAGCACGGTCCACGCCAATCCCTCGCTGACACAGCGGATCCACAACCCGTAAGCCGAATCGTGACAGTAGATCCGGCCATGGATCCCGCTGAGGTGCCGCTGCCAAGTCTCGCTGACCTTCCCACGGTGGTCGCTCAGCAATCGCAGCAGATTGCCCAACAAGGACAGCAGCTGTCGCAGTTGACCGCCATGTTACAGCAACTTCTGCCTCTGCTACAGCAGCAACCATCTCCTCCGCCAGCTCCTGCACCTCCTCCGCAGCGAGTGGCCGCTCCTAGCCTCCGCCTGTCCCTGCCGGACAAATTTGATGGGGACTCTAAACTCTGCCGTGGATTTTTGTCTCAGTGTTCCCTGCATTTGGAGATGTTGTCGGACTTGTTTCCTACAGAACGGTCTAAGGTGGCGTTCGTAGTAAGCCTTCTTTCAGGAAAGGCCTTGTCTTGGGCCACACCGCTCTGGGACCGCAATGATCCTGCCACAGCCACAGTCCAGTCCTTCTTCGCTGAAGTCCGGAGTGTCTTCGAGGAGCCAGCCCGAGCTTCTTCTGCCGAGACTGCCCTGTTGAACCTGGTCCAGGGTAATTCTTCAGTGGGCGAGTACGCCATCCAATTTCGTACTCTTGCTTCCGAGTTATCATGGAATAACGAGGCTCTCTGCGCGACCTTTAAAAAAGGCCTATCCAGTCGCATCAAGGATGTGCTGGCCGCACGAGAGATTCCTGCCAACCTGCAAGAACTCATCCATTTGGCTACCCGCATTGACATGCGTTTTTCTGAGCGACACCAAGAGCTCCGCCAGGAAAAAGACTTAGATCTCTGGGCACCTCTCCCACAGCATCCTTTGCAGTCTACGCCTGGGCCTCCCGCCGAGGAGGCCATGCAAGTGGATCGGTCTCGCCTGACCCAGGAAGAGAGGAATCGCCGTAGGGAAGAAAATCTCTGTCTGTACTGTGCCAGTACCGAGCATTTCTTGGTGGATTGCCCTATCCGTCCTCCACGTCTGGGAAACGCACGCACGCACCCAGCTCACGTGGGTGTGGCGTCTCTTGGTTCTAAGTCTGCTTCTCCACGTCTCACGGTGCCCGTGCGGATTTCTCCTTCAGCCAACTCATCCCTCTCAGCCGTGGCCTGCTTGGACTCTGGTGCCTCTGGGAATTTTATTTTGGAGTCGTTTGTGAATAAATTCCGCATCCCGGTGACCCGTCTCGTCAAGCCGCTCTACATTTCCGCGGTCAATGGAGTCAGACTGGATTGCACCGTGCGTTACCGCACAGAACCCCTCCTGATGTGTATTGGACCCCACCACGAAAGGATTGAGCTCTTCGTTCTCCCCAACTGTACCTCTGAGGTCCTCCTCGGTCTGCCATGGCTCCGGCTTCATTCTCCCACCCTTGATTGGACCACCGGGGAGATCAAGAACTGGGACTCTGCCTGCCATAGGAAGTGCCTCTCCCCCCCTCCCAGTCCCGTCAGGCAAGCCTTTGTGCCTCCTCATGGCTCCCGTCCTTGTGTCACCCTGCCCCGTGCCAAGCTTCACCCTCTGCCCTCCCTCCCCATTCCAACTCCTGCTGTACTGCCTGCCGTTGAGGAAACCCTCCATTCTTTCCCGGTGTCCTCATCCCAGGGGAGGCAGTTACCGGACAAAAAAAAGGGGAGACCTAAGGGGGGGGGGTACTGTTACGCCTAGCGCTCCGGGTCCCCGCTCCTCCCCGGAGCGCTCACGGCGTCTCTCTCCCTGCAGCGCCCCGGTCAGTCCCGCTGACCGGGAGCGCTGCACTGTCATGGCCGTCGGGGATGCGATTCGCACAGCGGGACGCGCCCGCTCGCGAATCGCATCCCAGGTCACTTACCCGTCCCGGTCCCCTGCTGTCATGTGCTGACGCGCGCGGCTCCGCTCTCTAGGGCGCGCGCGCGCCAGCTCTCTGAGACTTAAAGGGCCAGTGCACCAATGATTGGTGCCTGGCCCAATTAGCTTAATTGGCTTCCACCTGCTCCCTGGCTATATCTGATCTCCTCCCTTGCACTCCCTTGCCGGATCTTGTTGCCTTGTGCCAGTGAAAGCGTTTAGTGTGTCCAAAGCCTGTGTTACCTGAACTTCTGCTATCCATCCTGACTACGAACCTTGCCGCCTGCCCCCGACCTTCTGCTACGTCTGACCTTGCCTCTGCCTAGTCCTTCTGTCCCACGCCTTCTCAGCAGTCAGCGAGGTTGAGCCGTTGCTAGTGGATACGACCTGGTTGCTACTGCCGCAGCAAGACCATCCCGCTTTGCGGCGGGCTCTGGTGAAAACCAGTAGCCTCTTAGAACCGGTCCACTAGCACGGTCCACGCCAATCCCTCGCTGACACAGCGGATCCACAACCCGTAAGCCGAATCGTGACACATGTATTAGCTTCTGCTAAACTTCCAAAAATTGAAGGCCCAAGGCCTGAGGCATCAGGGAGGCAATTAGTTCCTGAAAGACACAGAATGAGTCAGGAGCAGTCATTCACAGTACCCAAGAGGGTTTCATAACCAACCCCTTACATTTAAAGATCAATGTTGATATTTGCATTAAGCATGTATTTAGCTACTGCTAAACATCCAAAAATTGAAGGCCCAAGGCCTGAGGGCAGGGAGGCAAGTAGTTCCTGAAAGACACAGAATGAGTCAGGAGCAGGCAATCACAGTACCCAAGAGGGTTTCATAACCCCTTACATCTAAATATCAATGTTGACATTTGCATTAAGCATATATTTAGCTACTGCTAAACATCCAAAAATTAAAGGCCCAAGGCCAGAAGCATCAGTGAGGCAAGTAGTTCCTGAATGACACAGGATGAGCCAGGAGCAGGCAATCGCAGTAACAAAGAAGGTTTCATAACCCTAATTGATAACCTAAGAGGGTTTCATAACCAACCATAATTGGGAAATGTTGGTGTAGCAGCATGGTCAATCTACTCTGAGGCATCTGGCATTGGTGGCTGGAAATCCTGGCTGATCCATCCCTGATTTATCTTGACAAACGTCAGTCTCTCCACTTTTTTAGTGGACAGACGAGTTCGCCTTGGGTTGACTATGGCCCCGGCCACACTAAACACCTGCTCTGATGGCACACTACTGGCCGGGCAGGACAGCTTTTCCAGGGCAAACTCTGCTAGTTGTGGCCATAAATCAAGTTTGGCTGCCCAGAAGTCCAGCCGATCTTCAATGGTTGTTGGCATGGCAATGTCAAGGTATGCCACCACCTGCTGGTTCAGGTCCTGCTCCATGTCTACCTGCTGCTGATGAGTTGTTTCACTATGCGGGTGAAGAAAGCTACTCATCAGCGACTGTAGACTCAGGCTGCTGCTGATTGAGCTGGTACTGCTCCTCCCACTCCTCCCCTCCAAAGCAGCCATGGCAGTGGAAGGTGAGCGCAGAAGTCCCCCCGAGTCAGACCTGCGAGTGGATGGACCATGTGGCCGATAGGCACGAGCCAACTGACTACGTAGAATCTCTCTGTAGTAGGTCAGTTTGTCCTCCCTCTCAGAGGGTGTAAAAAAGGCCCCCATTTTGGGACGGTAGCGAGGGTCTAATAAGGTGGAAATCCAGAAGTCATCCCGCTGACGAATTTTGACAATTCGGGGGTCACTACGCAAGCAACTGAGCATGCATCGTGCCATTTGCGCCAGTGACTCGGAGGGACTACCTGTCTCCATCTCCACTGCATACTGCGCGGTGTGTCTGGGTCCTCTGTCTCAACTTCCTCATAACCCTCCAGCTCCTCTCCTCCTCTCCTGTCCGATGACTAGAAACACCGGCCATCTCATCCAACCTAAACTATGCTCCGCTCTGCCCCTCATCATCCTCCTCCTCCAGTTAAGCCCCCACAGGGCTCATGTAGCCTTGAGATGTAGGCGCAACGTCTCCATTGCCGTGACCAGCCACGGTTTCAATCATTTGTTGTAGGAAATGTAGGAGTGAAATTACGTTGTTCATGGCGTAATCTAGGCGACTCACAAATAATGTGGCTTCCTCAAAGGGCCTCAGCAAACAGCAGGTGTCACGTATGAGCTGCCACTGGTTCACATTGAAGTTACACAGGGGAGTACTCCTATCTGCTTGGATCATCAAGAAATCGGTGATGGCTTTTCTTTGTTCGTATAGTCTGTCCAACATATGGAGGGTGGAATTCCAACGTGTGGCAACGTCACAAATAAGACTATGTTGTGGGATACCGTTCTGACGCTGCAGCTCAAGGAAGGTGTGCTTGGCGGTGTACGAGTGGCTGAAGTGCATGCAGTTTCCTTGCCATTTTAAGGATGTTTTGCAAATGGGGTGAAGACTTGAGGAAGTGCTTGACAACCAGATCCAACACGTGTGCCATGCAATGCGCATGTTTCACACTTCCTTGTCACAGCGCGGACACAATGTTCTTCCCGTAGTCGGTCCCCATGGTTCCCATTTCCAGATTTCGTGGAGTAAGCCATACTCGGATTTCTATATGAATGAACTTTAGCAGTTCCTCCCCTGTGTGACTCCATTCGCCAAGGCAAACCATGTGAAGAACAGCTTGACACCGCCTTACCCTACACACATGGTACGATGAAGGGCCACCGAGATTTGGACGTGCAGTGGAGGCCGAGGACACGGTGGAGGATGAGGAGGCAGCGTCACACACTGTAACAGGACCAACTGCCTAGGAGCGAGAGCGTGGAGGAGTAAGCGGTGTGACCTGTCCAACTTGCTGTTGTGGCTGTGCAGGAACCACATTTACCCAGTGGGCCGTAAAAGACAAGTATTGTCCCTGCCCGTAGTTACAGCTCCACACGTCGGCGCTGCCGTGCACTTTTGAACACACCGACAGGCTCAAGGACTGGCCCACCTTCTCTTGTACAAACTTATGCAGGGCTGGTACTGCCTTCTTCGCAAAGAAATGACGGCTTGGGACTTTCCACCTCGGCTCGGCACAAGCCATCAATTCTCTGAAAGGTGCAGAGTCCACCACTTGAAAAGGGAGGGACTGCAACACCAGAAACTGGGACAGGAGCACATTCAACTTCTGCGCCGTTGGATGAGTGGGCGCATACTGTTGTCTCTTGGACATGGCTTCGCCGATGGATTGTCTGCGGAATGGCTGACTAAAAGCAGGAGAAGCAGGAGCGACAGAAGGAGGGTTTGACACACAGCTCCCTTTGGCTGAGGTGGTGGAGCCTTGGCTGGATGAAGGAGGGAGCGGATGGCCACTGGGTGATGCAGCAGGCTGGACCACTACATCAGAGCCACGGTTCTCCCAGGCTGCTTTATGTGTTGACGCAGGGCCGTGGGGCCGACATTGGGACCCTGGCCACGCTTCACCTACTGCCGACAGATCTTGCATGTGGCTACGTGAACCTACTCCGGATGCCTTATGAAAAACGTCCACACAGCCAAATAGCTGATTTTCCCAACCGCAGTCCGCACTAATTGACTGCTACTGGCGCCGTCTCCAGGAACCCCTGTTCCACTACCTCCTGGAAAGGTAGGCTGCCGCGAAGCAGGTGGTCTCCCCCGGGCACGTTTGGCTCCTGAATTTCCACTACTGCCACCACGCTGACTGCCAACTGTGCTACCGCCTTGCTGCCTCAAGGGCAACCTGCAACTCTCTTCTCCTGATGATGATGAAACCCCTTCTGCACCCGGCTCCCAATTGCGATCGGCCTCATCATCATCCACAGGTGTGTGCACGTCACTAATGTCCTCCTCAGGTTCCCCAACAGTGTCTATTTCAGGACCCTGAAACCTTGCAACACCGCCACCCACATCACTCTCCGCATGACTACTTGGCCGCCTAGCGGAGCAAGCGGCGCATGTCTCCTCCCCTTCTTGGCTGTCCAGTAGTTGCTGACTGTCCTCTATTAGATCGTCCTCAGTAAATAGTGGAGCTGAACCCACAGCATAAGATACTTCTTTAGGAGAGGGAACAGCATAGGACAAAGGCAATGGGAGGACAGGGACTGCTCCCGGGCCATGACAACTGGTGGTTGTGTCTAAGGAACCCACCGACTGTTGACTGCGGGTGTCAGATGTCACTTGTGATGATGTGGATGAGCGTGTTAACCAATCGACGACGGCAGATGGGTTGCTGGGTTATTTTTGTAAAACAGCAGCCGGTGGATATTATTGTTTGGACTTTGACGGTATGGAGCACCTTGACAGCTTAACAGGTGCTAAATGGTACAATACTTGGATGTACCTATGCGGTGTACGCAGAAAAAACTATTTAAAAAAAAAACAGCCGGTGAAAACTATTGTTTGGACTTGCACAGTATGTAGCCCCTTGACAGATTAACAGGTACAACATGGTACAAATGCACTACAGTCCACTGAACAATCACTTATTTCTGAACAGCAGCAGGACCCAACAGTGCAGCACCACAAAAAAAAAATGCAGGGATTAAATCCTAAATTGCACTCTGTCACACAATTCTGAGCAGCAGAAGATTTGTGGAGGCAAAAAAAATTAACTAAATTGGCTGAAATATGAGAAGATAACATGCTTCAGAAAGTTCAGGCAGCTTGGAGATCTGTATGAGGCAGCTGACAGCTATCTGCCCCTCTCTGCTGCAATGCTCAATAACGTGAATAGGAGGTTTAGCTATCAATGATCCTTCTCAGTGTAACAGCAAAGCACTCTGCACTCCTGCCTTTCCCTAATGCTGATGTGACTAGCAGTTGCTGTGTAACGCTGTGGTATGAGCTATTCACACACACACAGTCCCGTCCTCTCCATCTGAGTGCATAGATGCAATGAAGTGAGGCAAGATGGCCGCCGATTATATAGGGGCTGTGACATCACAGGGGTCAGTGAACACTGATAGGCTGCATCTCACATGTGATACAAAGTCAGCCCACCTACCTTCATTCCCGCCGCTGTTTCCCGCCCTCCCATAATCTCCTGCCCCATGTACTCACATGTGAATCTGCCATCTTAGGTCTCCAATAGCCTGGAACGCTGTAAAATGGAGTTTAATGAAGCGATTCGCGCGATCGAATCGCGGTGATATTCGCATTCGTTGCAAATCAAATTTTTCATGAAATTCGTAACGAATTCGGGTTTGTCAACTTCGATTTGCTCATCTCTACTGCTGATCAATGGCCAATTAACTACATGCTGATTTAGTTGCTGTGCTCTTAGCTCAGCAGCCTTCGGTAAGCGCAAATTGCTTAAAATATTGTCTTGCTGAGCTGACATTGCAAAAGTGCACTAGGTCTGGGCCCCGGATTGTTTTCTTTTTATTTTAATACAGTAAAAGTTAAAAAAGGACATTTGCTAAAATTGGTACATGCAAATAATTTTTGCTGCAAATAAGACTACTCTACTATTTATCTTCACCAGATAATAAAAAAGAAAAAAATATTGTGTTCCGGACATTTGTGGGTTTAAAATAAAGGACCAATCAAAACTAAAGATGTAACTAACCATGAAAATAAAAAGTTCAGAACGCTAGGTTCCAGCAGCATAACAATATCACAGTCTTTAACCCCTTCACAACCACGGACGTAAATGTACGTCCTGGTTTGGTGGGACTTCCCGCACCAAGACGTACATTTACGTTCTGTGTATGACCGCGAGCACCGCAGCGGTGCTCTCGTCATACACGGCAGGTTCCGGCTGCTGACCCGCAGGTAATGGCCGACAACTGCGATCGCGCGGATGTCCGCCATTAACCCCGCAGATGCTGTGATCTGTACAGATCACGGCATCTGCGGCAGTGCGGTACTTTGAATGGATGATCGGATCGGCCGCAGCACTGCGGCGATCCGATCATCCAGCATGGCGGCCGAAGGTCCCCTCACCTTGCTCCGGCCGTCTCCTGGCGTCTCCTGCTCTGGTCTGAGATTGAGCAGACCAGAGCAGGAGATAGCCAATAATACTGATCAGTGCTGTGTCCTATACATATCACTGAACAGTATTAGCAATCAAAGGATTGCTATAGACAGTGCCCTATGGGGACATAAAAAGTGTAAAAAAAAAGTAGAAAAATGTAAAAATAAAAAGTAAAAAAAAGTGAAAAATCCCCTCCCCTAATAAAAATGGTATTCATTTAAATGTCTTCCCTAAAAAAATATTTTTTGGGTTCGCCGTAGATTTTATTGTAAAATCAGAGGTTTAATTACAAAGAACAATTGGTCATGCAAAAAACAATCAATCCACAGATCTGTCAGTTTAGTGCAAGAAATTGCAGAAGCTCTATGCAGCAAGATATTAATGGGGTACTCCACTGACCAGTGTTCCGGCTGCATTCAGAACACTTAGTTCTAAGCACTGTGCACACTGCGGGGGTCACCATGCCCCCACAAGCCATCAGGCCACGCCCCATCAATGCAAGTCTATAGGAGGGGGCATGGTAGCCGTCACACCTTCTCCCATAGACTTGCATTGAGGGGGCATGGTTTCACGTCACGAGGGGGCATGACCGACCCCCGCAGCGCACAAACGGCGATAGGAACTAAATATTCAGAACACAGCAGGAACATTGGCCAGTGGAGTACCCCTTTAAAGGGATACTCCACCCCTAGACATCTTATCCCCTATACTAAGGATAAGGGATAAGATATCTGATTCGGCCCGGTACCCCAGTCACCTGGTGCTGGATGACAACCACATAGTAGGGGGGTTGACCCCCTGGGACCTTCCGTGGTCTTCTGCCTGACACCCTGGGTCTTTCCATGCACGTAGTGATCTCTGCTCCGTGCATGGATTACTGTCAACCACAGCACAAAGAGGTGGGCGACACATTTCTCCATGTATCTCTAAGGGAGAGCTAGAGATACAGCATTTCTGCATCTCCAGCTCTCCCGTAGAGATACATGGAGGGGCGTGTCGGCTATTGCTTCACACTATGGTCGACATAATGCGTTCCTGGAGCGGAGGTTGCTCCGTACATGGGAGTGATAGGGGATAAGATGTTCTGTACCGGAGTTCTTATTTAAAGGGGTACTCCGGTGTAAAAAAAAAATTCAAACAACTGGTGCCAGAAAGTTAAACAGATTTGTAAGTTACTTCAATATAAAAATCTTAATCCTTCCAGTACTTATCAGCTGCTGCTGCTCCAGAGGAAGTTGAGTTGTTCTTTTTAGTCTGACCACAGTACTTTCTGCTGACTCCTCTGTCCATGTCAGGAACTGCCTGGAGCAGGAGATGTTTACTATGTAGATTTGCTCCTACTCTGGACAGTTCCTGACACATACATAGGTGTCAGCAAAGAGAACTGTGGTCAGACTGGAAAGAACTACACAACTTCCTCTGGATCATACAGCAGCTGCTAAGTACCGGAAGGATTAGGGTTTTTAATTAACGTAATTTACAAATCTGTATAACTTTCTGAAGCCAGTTGATATGATTTTTTTTTTCCCACCGGAGTACCCCTTTAAATGCAGAAATGTAAAATAGCATCATGAGCAGACAAGCATTGCTGAAAGAATATGGTCCTTTGTTTTAGAAAGGAAATATTTGGATCTATGCTGCACAAGATTTCTATAGCTCCTCTGTAACATCAGTAAAACCGATGATCAAGAATCCTCCATAGCTCAAAAAATGTCTTGCTGAATATTAAAAATAGAATTAAAAAAATTACAACGCAGAGCAATTACGGAGTGGTCATTATTTAAATGAAATGTAATGCTTGGCCATCGAAACGTGCAAAAGCTGATGAATACAATAAGAAGATGAAGAACATTTACACAAATGAGTTCTGCAGCGGGTGAAAAATACTGACTATTCAGCTCCAGTTAATAGGCAAGGTAAATTTTTACAAGTACAGCTGTTTGATTCATTACTTCCCAATGAAGCAGCACAAATGATAATGATATGTAGAAAATGGCACAAAATAACAACTTTATTTCTTTATCTCCCTGGCAGATCCACAATTGTGATTAAAAATAAGGCAAGTCCCCGCTATAAAAAGGAATACTCAACAGTCAATTAATCAGAGAAGCGACTCTCGAAGACTTCGAAAAAACTACTCGTGTAATCAGGGAAGTGTAAAGTTATGGAGAAGGTGCAGTATGTACAGAGAGGCTTATCACGCTGCATCTATTCATCACATAGATTTTTTTACTCCTTGCTAAGTGATAAAAAAAACTATTTAGAATCTCATTGATTTTTTTTGGGGGGGAGGGGCATTGCTGGGGGTTGAGAGGGGGGAGTTGGTTAATCTCTTAAGGATGCAGGGAATACCTGTACGCCCTGCGCCCGATCCCAATATATAATGCAGGGTCACGCCGTGACCCCGCGTCATACCAGGTTGGTCCCGGCGGCTAATGACAGCCTGGACCCTGGGCTAATACCGTGCAGCACTGATCGTTGTGCCGCAAGCTACTAACTGTTTACACGCAACGTTCAAAGTTGATCGCCACAACTAAAAATAAAGTAAAAGCTTCCCGGCAGCTCAGTCGGGCTGATCAGGACCATTGCGGTTAAATTGCGATATCCCGATCAGCTAGAACACGAGCGGAGGTCTCATTACCTGCCTCCGTCGCGTCCGATCGGCAATTGTTTGCTCCAAGCCTGAAATCCAGGCTTGAGCAATCAAATGCCGATATTACTGATCTTTGCCGTGTCAATGCATGTCAATGATCTGTGTATGAGATCGGTATGTGCAGTGTAATAGCCACTGGGGGGGCTATAAAACTGCAAAAAAAAGTGTGAAAAAAAAGTTAATAAAGATCATTTAACACCTTCCCTAATAAATGTAAGAATCACCCCCCTTTTCCCATTAAAAAAATAAATAAAACTGTGTAAATAAAATTAAACATGTGGTATCGCCACATGTGGAAATGTCTGAACTATAAAAATATATCATAAGTTAAACCGCACGGTCAATGGCGTACACGCCATGAATTAATAAAAAGCGATCAAAAAATCCGATCAATATAAAAATGGTACCGATAAAAGCTTCGGATCACAGCGCAAAAAATGAGGACTCATAACAGCCTATACATGGAAAATTTTAAAGTTATAGGGGTCAGAAAATGACAATTTTAAACGTATACATTTTCCTGTGTAGTAGTTATGATTTTCTTTAGAAGTAATACAAAATAAAACCTGTATAGGTAGGGTATCATTTTAACTGTATGGATCTACAGAATAAAGATAAGTTGTCATTTTTACCGAAAAATGCACTGCGTAGAAACGGAAGCCCCCAAAAGTTACAAAATGGCATTTTTTCTTCAATTTTGTCGCACAATTATCTTTTATTTTTCCGCTTCACCATGGATATTTTGGTAAAATGATTAATGTCCGTGCAAAAGTAGAATTGGTTGAGCAAAAAAATAAGCCATAATATGGAATTTTAGGTGCAAAATTGAAAGTGTTATGATTTTTAGAAAGTGTCCTTAAGGGGTTACAATACCACCAGGACAAAACAGTGGGGCTATGGGGGGGGGGGGGGGGGGGGGGATTTATCAATAGTTTTTCTGTAGTTTTTGTCAACAAAATCACAAATTTTTGGTAATTTTATTTTTTATTAATATTCCTTCTACTACCAGTGTTAAGTAGTGTTACAGGTTGGGTTAGGCTATGTTCACATCGGGGGGAATGTCCACATGGAAGATCTCCTTGCGGACATTGCTCTGAAAGCGGAACGCTGGCATGTTCTCATAGACAGCAATGCCTTTCTGTGCAAAGTCTGCAGAAAGAAAGGACTTTTGCGCCAGATGTTCTGGCGCAGAAATACTGCTATTCGAACAGCACAGCAGAATCCCATTGAAATCATTGGGACTCTGCTGCAGAATCTCTGTGCACAATTCAATCACGGAATTCCGCACATAAATTCCATAGTGTGAACATGGCCTCAGACTTCAGGACAGGATCAGTGTGGAAGTTCCTACAGGCAAGATCAAAACGTTTGTGGAACAAAGCTATCTTATATATGTTTCCCTACTTCTCTTAATACCTTAGATGTAGGTATGGTCTTACCCTGTCTAGTCCTAGAAACATATACTTTTTGTGGGTGGTTTCTAACAAGGTACAATAAAATAATGTTACCAAAATATAAAAATCTTGTGTAAAAAATGTTTTTATACTATAATAAGCAATGACTGTATTGCTTATACTGATCAATGCAATGGTACTGCATTACATTGATCATTTAGACCAATGCTCTGCTAGCTCTGTTAGTAGAGGCTGCTCTATAAACCAATATGGCAACACAAAGGACTTGTGATCACAGGGTGTCAATCAGTCACCTAGAACTCACAGTGCATATCATTTTAATGTTTAACCCCTTAAGAACCAGGCCATTTTACACCTTAAGGACCAGAGCGTTTTTTTCAATTCTGACCACTGTCCCTTTAAACATTAATAACTCTGGAATGCTTTCAGTTATCATTCTGATTCCGAGAGTTTTTTCGTGACATATTGTACTTTAACTTAGTGGTAAAATTTTATGGTAACTTGCATCCTTTCTTTGTGAAAAATCCCAAAATTTGATGAAAAAAATTAAAATTTTGCATTTTTCTAACTAAAAAGCTCTCTGCTTGTAAGGAAAATGGATACTCAAAATAAAAAAAAATATTTGGTTCATATATACAATATGTCTACTTTATGTTTGCATCATAAAATTTAAGAGTTTTAACTTTTGGAAGACACCAGAGGGCTTCAAAGTTCAGCAGCAATTTTGAAATTTTTCTCAAAATTTTCAAACTGGCTATTTTTCATGGACCAGTTCAGGTTTGAAGTGGATTTGAAGGGTCTTAATATTAGAAATACCCCATAAAAGACCCCATTATAAAAACTACACCCCCAAAGTATTCAAAATGGCATTCAGTCAGCGTTTTAACCCTTTAGGTGTTTCACAGGAATAGCAGCAAAGTGAAGGAGAAAATTCACAATCTTCATTTTTTACACTCGCATGTTCTTGTAGACCCAATTTTTAAATTTTTGCAAGGGGTAAAAAGGAGAAAATTTTTACTTGTATTTGAAACCCAATTTCTCTCGAGTAAGCACATACCTCATATGTCTATGTTAATTGTTCAGCGGGCACAGTAGAGTGCTCAGAAGGGAAGGAGCGACAAATGGTTTTTGGGGGGCATGTCACCTTTAGGAAGCCCCTATGGTGCCAGGACAGCAAGAAAAAAACACATGGCATACCATTTTGGAAACTAGACCCCTCGGGGAACGTAACAAGGGGTAAAGTTAACCTTAATACCCCACAGGTGATTCACAACTTTTGCATATGTAAAAAAAAAAAAAATGCCTAAAATGCTTGGTTACCCAAAAATGTTACATTTTTTAAAAGGATAATAGCATAAAATACCCCCCAAAATTTGAAGCCCAATTTCTCCCGATTCAGAAAACACCCCATGTGGGGGTGATAAGTGCTCTGCTGGCGCACTACAGGTCTCAGAAGAGAAGGAGTCACATTTGGCTTTTTGAAAGCTAATTTTGCTCTGGGGGCATGCCACATTTAGGAAGTCCCTATGGTGCCAGAACAGCAAAAAAAAAAACACATGGCATACCATTTTGGAAACTAGACCCCTCGGGGAACGTAACAAGGGGTAAAGTGAACCTTAATACCCTACAGGTGTTTCACGACTTTTGCATATGTAAAAAAAAAATTAACCTAAAATGCTTGGTTTACCAAAAAATTAACATTTTTAAAAAGGGTAATAGCAGAAAATACCCCCCAAAATTTGTAACACGAGTACGGCGATACCCCATATGTGACCCTAAACTGTTGCCTTGAAATACAACAGGGCTCCAAAGTGAGAGCACCATGCGCATTTGAGGCCTAAATTAGGGATTGCATAGGGGTGGACATAGGGGTATTCTACGCCAGTGATTCCCAAACAGGGTGCCTTCAGCTGTTGTAAAACTCCCAGAATGCCTGGACAGTCAGTGGCTGTCTGGCAATACTGGCGTACCAGACGTTTTTCATTTTTATTGGGGAGGGGGGGCTGTGTAGGGGAATGTGTATATGTAGTGTTTTTTACTTTTTATTTTATTTTTTGGTAGTGTAGTGTTTTTAGAGCACGGGTGGGAGTTCACAGTAGTTTCTCGCTGGCAGTTTGAGCTGCGGCAGAAAATTTGCCGCAACTCAAACTTGCAGCCGGATACTTACTGTAAACCTCTGCCCATGTGAGTGTACCCTGTACGTTCAAATTGGGGAGGGGGGAACATCCAGCTGTTGCAAAACTACAACTCCCAGCATGTAGGGTCTATAAGTGCATGCTGGGAGTTATAGTTTTGCAACAGCTGGAGGCTCCATTTTGGAAACAGTGGCGTACCAGACGTTTTTCATTTTTATTGGGGAGAGGGGCTGTGTAGGGGAATGTGTATATGTAGTGTTTTTTACTTTTTATTTTATTTTGTGGTAGTGTAGTGTTTTTAGGGTACAGTCGCACGGGCGGGGGATTCACAGTAGTTTGTCGCTGGCAGTTTGAGCTGCGGCAGAAAATTTGTCGCAGCTCAAACTTGCAGCCGGATACTTACGGTAATCCTCCGCCCATGTGAGTGTACCCTGTATGTTCACATTGGGGGGGGGGGGAGAAACATCCAGCTGTTGCAAAACTACAACTCCCAGCATGTACGGTCTATCAGTGCATGCTGGGAGTTGTAGTTTTGCAACAGCTGGAGGCACACTGGTTGTGAAACACCGAGTTTGGTAACAAACTCAGTGTTTTGCAACCAGTGTGCCTTCAGTTGTTGCAAAAGCTACAACCCCCAGCATGTACGGACAGCGGAAGGGCATGCTGGGTCTTGTAGTTATGCAACAGCTGGAGGCATACTACTTTGGCTGGGGATGCTGGGGATTGTAGTTATTCAACAGCTGGAGACACACTGGTTTGCTACTTAACTAAGTGTGCCTTCAGCTGTTGCAAAACTACAACTCTCAGAAGTCACCGACAGCCAACGGGCATGCTGGGAGTTGTAGTTATGCAACCACCAGATGCACCTCTACAACTCCCAGCATGCACTTTAGCTGATTGTGCAAGCTGGGAGTTGTAGTTATACAACAGCTGAAGGTACACTTTTCCATAGAAAAAATGTGCCTCCAGCTGTTGCAAAACCATAAGTCCCAGCATGCCCATAAGGGAATGCTGGGAGTTGTGGTGGTCTGCCTCCTCCTGTTGCATAACTACAGCTCCCAGCATGCCCTTTTTGCATGCTGGGAGCTGTTGCTAAGCAACAGCAGGAGGCTGTCACTCACCTCCTGCTGCTGCTGATCCACGCCGCGCAGGTCAGTCCCGCCACCGCCACCGTCGCTCCTGGGGCCCCGATCCCAACAGGGACGCCGGGGATCGGGATCCCAGCACCCGGGGTGCATGTCCCGCACCCGCTCACGTCCTCCGGAAGAGGGGCGGAGCGGGTTGCGGGAGTGACACCCGCAGCAGGCGCCCTGATTGGTCGGCCGGGAAACCGGCAAACGAATCAGGGCGATCGTGAGGTGGCACCAGTGCCACCTCACCCCTGCTGGCTATGGCTGTTCGGGGCCGTCTCTGACCCAGAATCGCCGCAGATTGACCCAGAATCGCCGCAGATCGCTGTACTGAATTGTCCAGCGATCTGCGGCCATCGCCGACATGGGAGGGCATAATGACCCCCCTGGGCGATATGCCGCGATGCCTGCTGAACGATTTCAGCAGGCATCGGGCACCGGCTCCCCTCCGGGTAGCGGCGGGGGGCCGGGAATGGACAGGACGTACTCCTACGTCCTCGATCCTTAAGGACTCGGAAACGGGGGCGTAGGAGTACATCCATTGTCCTTAAGGGGTTAAATACTATAATCATTGTTAATTGTGGCATGATTGCTGTTGTCAGTCATTAACAGTAAAGCAAATATTGTGCTATTTTTTTTTTTATTCAAACCACAAAATATTTTCATATTGTTATTCCATAGATTTTGAGGTAAAAAGAAAGGTTTCATTACAATGTACAATTGGTCCCACATAAAACAAGCCTTTATATGGCACTGTAGATGGAAAATTGAAACAGGAGACAAGCATGAAAATGCTAAACTGAAAATTGGTGTCATCAAGAAGTTAAGCCAACTAACACAGCTGTTGGTGTAAACACAGCTGTAGGTTTATTGAACATGCTGAGCCCCTGATGAATCTGTTGCATTTTTAAACTGTCTAGGATTAGTTTACAATGTCTCAGAATTAGACAGTTTAAGTAAATCTGGGCCTATACATGTCACGTAGGACAGGTAATGGTCCTGCCCTGAGCTCACCCAGAACCACTTTCCCTGCCTACTTGTGTATTCGCCCCAGACAGCAGATCCACAACTGGATGGCGGACCCTGCACTAGATAAGAGGCAGGGATGCCACAAGTCAAAATAATAAACAGAACTATACAGAGGTCAGGAAAACAGGTCAGGATATACAGAGTAAATAGGCAAGAAAAAAACAAACAGGAAACAAAGGTAATATATAACGGCAGGTATGCAAAGTAATAACAAATGGGTATCAGGAAAATATAACTTCAGGTTTATGTAATAGTCAGGGCCAGATTAAGGCTGCCTGGAAGACGGAGCACTTCGTTATGATGGGCCCCCCTCCAAAAAAAAAAAAAAATTGCCTGGGCATATTAGACTATGCCGCCTTTTTTTTTGTGGGTGTCACAGGAGTCAGTCCCCTGTTAAAATAAAATGGGCTGCATGGTCTAAAATCATTTCAGTTCAGGTCACTCTTTCCAGTTGTTGCAAAGCTACAACCCCCATTATATCTGGAGAGCCTCAGGCATTATAGTAGTTGTAGTTTTGTAACAGCTAGAGCCTCAAATTGGGGTACAGTGTCATCCATTATTACTGCAAAACTTAGAAGTGACAAGAGACCTAATGGAACAGTCAGGAGAATACACAAGTATAAAATGACTCACAGGAGACATCTTCTCTGCTGTCTTTTCTTTTCTTCTTCATCTGGTCCAGACGCCATGTCTTCTTCCAGCTCCATCTTCCTCTGTAAAGTTTGACGCCTTGACATCATTGGTTCCCAACTCTGCCAGCCGATCCTCATCCTCTGTATAAAGACAACAATCATTATAACCCTTCAAGAGACTGTGCTTCCTAAATATACCTGTGTACCCTGTATATTATACTGCTAAACATCATATCCTCTAAAAATAATAGCACACACTGTATCTTCTTGTGTGCCCAGAGCAGCGGAATCCCATTGAAAACAAGCGAAATTCTGCTGGCGGAAGTTCATAGTGTGGATGAGCCCTAATTCCCCCAGACCCCTAAGTCCTCCTCCAGACTCCTGCTCCCAGAGACCCCTAAGGCTAGGTTTCCCCCCCCCCCTTTTTTTTTACCTGCAAAAAACACAGAAAAACTGCTGCTGCTGTTTCCTGTGTTATGGTAATTTTTTGGCATTGTTTTTCTTGTGCTTTTGCCTTCTCTGGAAACTTAGCCTTAAGGACCAGGGGAGGACTAAGGCTAAGTTTCCGGAGAAGGCAAAAGCACAAGAAAAACAATGCCCAAAAATTACCATAACACAGGCTTCAGCACTCCTGGTCCTTCTCCACTATTCCACTTTTCTGCACCCACACTGTGCTGCTGAGATATAATAGTGCCACACACTGTGCTGCCGGGATATAATAGTGCCACACACTGTGCTGCCGGGATATAATAGTGCCACACACTGTGCTGCTGGGATATAATAGTGCCACACACTGTGCTGCCGGGATATAATAGTGCCACACACTGTGCTGTCGGGATATAATAGTGCCACACACTGTGCTGCTGGTGTTACGCCGAGCGCTCCGGGTCCCCGCTCCTCCCCGGAGCGCTCGCTTCACTCTCCCCGCGGCAGCGCTCCGGTCACGTCCTCTGACCCGGGGCGCTGCGATTCCGCTGCCAGCCGGGATGCGATTCGCGATGCGGGTAGCGCCCGCTCGCGATGCGCACCCCGGCTCCCCTACCTGACTCGCTCTCCGTCTGTTCTGTCCCGGCGCGCGCGGCCCCGCTCCCTAGGGCGCGCGCGCGCCGGGTCTCTGCGATTTAAAGGGCCACTGCGCCGCTGATTGGCGCAGTGGTTCCAATTAGTGTTTACACCTGTGCACTTCCCTATATCACCTCACTTCCCCTTCACTCCCTCGCCGGATCTTGTTGCCTTAGTGCCAGTGAAAGCGTTCCTTGTGTGTTCCTTGCCTGTGTTTCCAGACCTTCTGCCGTTGCCCCTGACTACGATCCTTGCTGCCTGCCCCGACCTTCTGCTACGTCCGACCTTGCTTTTGCCTACTCCCTTGTACCGCGCCTATCTTCAGCAGCCAGAGAGGTGAGCCGTTGCTAGTGGATACGACCTGGTCACTACCGCCGCAGCAAGACCATCCCGCTTTGCGGCGGGCTCTGGTGAAAACCAGTAGTGGCTTAGAACCGGTCCACTAGCACGGTCCACGCCAATCCCTCTCTGGCACAGAGGATCCACTACCTGCCAGCCGGCATCGTGACAGCTGGGATATAATAGTGCCACACACTGTGCTGCTGGGATATAATAGTGCCACACACTGTGCTGCCGGGATATAATAGTGCCACACACTGTGCTGCCGGGATATAATAGTGCCACACACTGTGCTGCCAAGATATGAGTGCCACACAATGTACCCCAGAACATATTAGTGCCACACAATCTACCCCAGGAAATAATAGCGCTACACAATATACTCTAGGACTTAATGGTGCCACACACTTTGCTGCCAGGATGTAAAAGTGCCACAGATAGTGCTGTTAGGATATCATAGTGTCAAACACTGTGCTGCCAGAACATAATAGTGCCCCACGCTGTGTCGCTAGGATAAAATAGTGCTTAACACTGCACTGCCAGGATATTATGGTGCCATATGCTGTGCTACCAGGACATAATAGTGTTATATGCTGTGCTGCCAGGATGTAATGGTGCGACACACTGTGTTGCTAGGACATAATAACGCCACACAATGTACCCAGGACTTAAAGGGAAACTGACAGACTGTTCACCTGCACTAAACCCAATACACTGGGTCATAGTGCAGGTGAACTGGAGTAGAAAAGGGTAAAACGTACATAAATTCGTGAAGTAGTTTAGAAGATATTGTCCCCTGTAGATTAAAATGCAGAGCAGCTTTGCTGCGCAATGGAGGCTGCTCCTGCTTTCCAGCCTCCTCCTGTATGAAGCGCTAGGCCTGCCAATTATTTGAATATTTATTACTATCCACTCTCACGTCCTAGTAACTCATGTGAATAGTAATAAATATACTCTAACTATATACATGTACTCACCAGACATTATATATCCATGTACACATCACACATTATATATACACTCACTATATAAATGTACTCATCACACATTATATATACACTCACTATATACATGTACTCATCACACATTATATATACATATATACTCACTATATATACACATGTATTCATCACACATTATATATACATATACACTCACTATGTATACATGTACTCATCACACATTACATTACATTACAAGCACCAATACACTTACATTTTCCCCACATTGAAGTCAGAATCAGGTCTATGTCCTCCCGGTGGCTGCAGACTTCCTCACTATACTCTTCACCAGCAGACGGAGCCATGCAGTGCAGACGGGGCCAGCCGAGGGGGAGGGGGCTTGATCTCCTCTGAAGGCGGCAATACAGCTGTGTTGTGAGATCCTCGGCCAGCAGGAATTAGCTGTACCGAGGATCTTTTAGATACAGTCTGCTGCCTGTGATCTCCATCCCCCAGTCCACTGGCACCATGGAAGCTGCAGGGGACTTCTCAGGGTTTTTACTTGGGGGGGCACAGCATGATGTAGGGGGGGCTTAGCCCCCTCTGGGCCCTCCTTAGTGATGCCACTGAACAGCAGTAGTGAGACTCCGGTGGCAGTGGTGAGGATCCCCCTCCTGCAGGGAGCACAGCTGGGGCAGGGATACACCGTTGATGTCAGCAGTGTCCCTGCCCTGGCTTACTGTGCATGAGGCCCTGGTGAGTGCTGCTCACACAGTATACATCCACACACACAATTATAATACCCCTGTCATCCTACTTACCTGCCATGAAGGGAGATCACCGATGAGGCCTGTTGCTGATGAGGCCTGTTGCTGGAGGCAGCAGTGAGATTGGCATAACAGGAGCAGAGGAACGGGGTCTCCAAAATAGAGCCATGGGATCACAGTCCACTGCTCGTCCTTCCAGGCCTACCCACTGTTTATCTGCAGGGCGATTGCAACAGTCAAGGACTCGTGTTAGCACTGCTGCCAGGTAATAGGACATGTAATCATGTAGGGCTAAACCTCCATTTGGCTTTCGCCTGATGTTTAGCCAACCTGGAGTGTTTGTGGGTCCAGAAAAAGCCAGACTGGAGCTCAGAAATCTCCCGGAAGAAGGTACGGGGGAAATGAAGGGGTATGGTTGAAAATAGATATAGGAGATGTTCCAAACAGAAGGAGTACAGTAAAGGGGAAAGGGGGCAGCCCTGCCTCATGCCATTACGAATATTGAATGGAGACAATAATTGAATGGAGACCATTGATACGTATCTGTGCCTGAGGGTTGGAGTATAGTACCATGATACGGGAGATCATCCCTTCAAAAGCTTTCTCAGCATCTAGAGATAAGAAGAGAAAGGGAGAGTTGTGCTTTTTGGCATAATGTATGGTCGGAAAGGTTCAAAACGTATTATCTCTGGCTTCTCATCCAGGTATAAAGCCAACTTTAACAACTTTTAGGCAGAATTTGACACCAAAGTGTTTCTGAGACTGCATATATGGTATGTGCCTTGTAAAATATCCCAAAGAAACAAAGTTCTACACTGCATTGCCAATGTATAGAGCTCCAGCTGCTAAATGTTCTGATCTCTTACAGTAAGTAAATGGAACATTAATCCGTGCAAAGTTATTCTTGAAACTTGCTTGTGGTAGAGATTATCGGCAGAAGACAAAGACGGTATAAGTGGCCCAGAAGAAATAAGGAAAGTGAAGAAGAGGAAGATGCCTGGAGGATCGCAGCAAGAGTTCTAACAAAAAGAAGAAGAAAAAGTGTAAAAGAAAAACTTCTACAATCATGAGATTCTGCTTGGAAATTCAAAAATGTTAATAAAAGATAACAGAAAAGATTGTAAGAACTTCATGTTGGCAACAAAAGCAAATTATTAAAGCAAAAAATGCATTTACAGAGAAGACTGTTTTACATGTGGAAAGTCAAGAGTTTGATCTAAAAAAGCTCAACGTCAAAAAACATTACCGTATGAGTAATAACGTTTTTAAAGGGTAGCTCCCACCATCCAATTTTTTTTTTTTTGCTAGCCCGTTAAAGCGCCCCCCCCCCCCGCTACGGCACTAGCCCGTTCCCTCCTCCCCCCCCCCCCTCGCCCCGCATACCCCGATCCCTCATTACACTTGCAGTTACTGCAGAGTCCGGCAGCGGACGTGCAGGGACAGCGGCGGCAACGACGCGGCGGCGATGTGTGGGAGGAGTGGCCTCCCAGCCAGTGGCCAGGGAGCCAATGCGCTCGCTCCCGCCTGTCTGATTGACAGGCAGGGAGCGAGTGCAGCCTAACTGAAAAAGGACTGATTGCCACTCCAAAATCAGTCCTTTTTCAGTAGCCGGTTTTTAAATGTAAATTAAACCTTTTTAATGAAAAAAAATAAATAAATAAATAAAAGTATATTAGAGATATGTTGTAGTACATAAGTACTACCACATATCAAAAAATAAAGTTGGTGACAGTGCCCATTTAAGTTTTTAATTAATAAAAAACCACAAAGCAATCCAGGTCAGATTCATGAGATAGCTAAGGGGTACAGTTTTTTTTTTTTTAAGGTGACAGTCTTTTTACAGGTAGGAACACCCAAATCGATAACTGTTTGATTATCTGATCATAGAAAGAACTTGTATGGTCAATACAGAAAGTTAATATGTATTACTACTTTCTGTCAAAAACTCGAGACATTGCTGAAATGATAAGTAAAAGACTTGCCATTGGCATTTAACCCCTTTTAACTACCTTACACCACAAAGTAAACCAAAATTGCCATTCTGCTAGATTAGACCACTAAGAAAGTGGATATCAATGACTGAATTGTCCATGTCAGGAATTGTCCAGAGCAGGAAAGGTTTGCTATGGGGATCTGCTCCTACTCTGGACAGTTCCTGACATGGACAGAGGTGTCAGCAGAGAGCACTGTGGTCAGACAGAAAAGAAATTAAAAAAGAAAATAACTTTCTCTGGAGCATACAGCAGCTAAAAAGGAAGGATAAATATTTTTTTAATAGAAGTAATTTACAAATCTGTTTAACTTTCTGGCAACAGTTGATTAAAAAAAAAAATGTTTTCCAGTGGAGTACGCCTTTAAGTACAAAAAATGTTGAGAAAGGTAAAAGCATCCCCGAGTTAATAATGTTTAAAGTGACAGTGGTCAGATGTTCAAAAAATGGCCGGGTCCTTAAGGTATTTTGGGCTGGGTCCTTAAGGGGTTAAAGCTCGGCAAGAGGGGGGTTAGGTGTAGTTAGGGAATATAGTTTAGAAAATATGGTTTGATAACAGGTTCTCTTTAACACACTATTTACATTCTTGTTTGTTGTTGTAACAAAATGAACAAAAATACATTTAAAACAAAGAAATATTCTTACTGGTAATGATTTCTCTGCTAACACAAGATCTCTTTGCCAATAGGATACACGTTCCTAATCCCTATTTGTGCCTGTTGGATATATCCAATAATCAAAATAATATTTGATGATGAAATGTAAACAGCTTCCCTATGGATATTAAGTTTGTTCTCAATTTCTATAAAGTCTGAAACTTTCTAAAGGAAGAAACCGATCATGTAAGAGTGTCTCTCCATATAATATGTGCTGAGCTTTCTTGCACCGATTCACTCTACTGCATTTAGTTATGGATTGAACAAGTGGGGGGGCTTGGATGCCTGCCGGAAAGCTATATAGCTTCATAAGAAAATCACAAGTCGGACACTGATTTCTTTTTAACTCAGTAATAACCCCCCAGTGCTTTTCAAACATCTAGCACATTGTATTTACGCTCAGACTATAGGAACTGCAGAGTTTTTGGTGGTAACAACAGATGCCTGATGTTTTCATTCAGATATATTTATTCACTTGTTATGATATCTCTTACATTTGTGCACAATATACAAATGGATCATAAAATCTGACTACTGCAAAAAGCCTTAAGCATGAATTGATTTGTTGGAATTAAAGGTGGATACATAGTAAATACCTCATTATCTGACGCCATTAGAAATACCGAGTAATAACATTTGCATTTCCAGGTGCAGATATTGATTTTGTAATAATATTTAGCTAGTAAAAATGTCTACTTTATTATTCAGTGTTTTTGCTGCTTATAGTTTGTTTGCTTTCGGGTCTATGAGTCGCAGTTATCATTAAATTTATTATGACTCAATATGTTTGTGTTCTTTTATGTATCACAAATCTAGGCTGCGTATTCAAATGATATAACTTTTGTAGCCACTTCAGTTCAATTATGGTAGAATACAAACAGTGTTATTAAGCGGAGGACTGATAATCTTCATCAGTTTATTTAAATGGGTTATCCTGGAATAGAAAATCAGAGCAAATTTCTTTAAAAAAAACAGCTCCACATCTGTCCTCAGGTTAGGTGTGGTTTTACAACTTTGCTCCAGTCCCTTCAATGGAACTGAGCTGCAAAGCCACACCTGACCTGGTAACAGATGTGGGGCAATTTTTGAAAGAAATGAGCTCTGTTTTTCTATTCCTGGATAATCCCTTTAAAGTACTATTGTATATAAGTTACTATTCGTGACCCATTCAATTTTATGTTGCTATCTAATGTCACCAAATTACCGGTATCTATATCTCAGACCCGGAAGATATGGCGCTGTGTGCGCGGTCACTGTCGCCCGTGATTTCCTGCCCCACTTCCGGCTTTCACCAGACTGTGCCGGACCGGCGAACTACGTCACCGGGCATGCGCGCCTGGTTCCAGAGACGGGCGAGACAAGGCAGCTAGGCAACGGACGCTGCACCGGCATACTGGAGCACCCACACAGCGCTTAATGTTGAACAAATGTTACGTGGAATCCTATTACTATGTACTATGCAAGAGTTTTAAAGTGACAGTGCTCCCAGATCATGCAATATTATAAATGAATTCATACATAATTACATAAGCATTCATTATATTTGAATATACTTGTTTGTGTCAGGAACCGGACTGGTATGCAGGTAGTGGATCCTCTGTGCTAGTGAGGCGATGACGTGGGCCGTACCAGGGGACCGGTTCTAAGAAGTTACTGCTTTTCACCAGAGCCCGCCGCAAAGCAGGATGGACTTGCTGCGGCGGTAACTCCCAGGTCGTATCCCCCGATAGCGACTCAACCTCACTAACAGCTGAGATAGGCGTAGAACACAAGGACAAGACGGAGGCAAGGTCGGACGTAGCAAAAGGTCAAGGCAGGCGACAAAGGTTCATGGTAAGGGGCAACGGCAAGGGTCTGGATACACAGGCTAGGGATACACAAAACACTTTCACAGGGCACTAGGGCAACAAGATCCGGCAAGGACAGGAAGGGGAAGTGGGTTTTTATATGTTTTGAACTGATTGGGTCAGGCACCAATTAGTGGTGCACTGGCCCTTTAAATTTCATAGAGCTGGCGCGCGCGCCCTAGAGAGCAGGGCCGCGCGCGCCGGGAGGGCAGTGAAGGAGGACGTGGTGGGTAAGAGACCTGGGACGCGGTCCGTGAGAGGGCACATCCCGTCCCACGGATCACGTCCCCGCCGGTGGGAGTGGAGCAGCGCTCGCGGTCAGCGGCGCTGACTGGAGCTCTGAAAGCAGGGAGACGCCGTGAGCGCTCCGTGGATACAGCGGGACCCGGAGCGCTCGGCGTTACAGTTTGATACTAATTTCTATTCAAATCATAAATACAAAAATATGTATTATTTCAAAAATTGCAAAAATCATCAAAATACCAATGTTACCAAAAGTACATAGAATATAAACATTATAAATACATTGTGCAATATTTCCATATATATATACAGTGACCCCCCGACTTACGATGTCCCCAACATATGATCATTTCAACATACGATGGCCTCTCAGAGCCCATCGTATGTTGAAGGCAGCATCGACATATGATGCTGCTGTGTGTCGGGGCCATCATACAAACAGTTATCTGACAGCGCTGACAACTTAATGTGCCCCGTGTGCCCCGTTCTGCCTCCTGTTACTCACATGCTGTCCTGCTAACTCACACAGGCTTCCACTGTGAGCTCCGTGTAAGCCCCGCCCCCCTCCAGTGCAGCCATAGCCAATAGCCTGCAGCATCTTGCTGCAGGCATCCAATGAGCTGCTGGCTGCCCTCCCCTTCATTTCCTATAGAGCTGTAGACGGCAGGATCGTAATGGAGGACATTCTGTCCCCCCTGAAGGTATTTAAAGAACTGTACAGTACTGTATGCAATGTCACACATCACATACAATACATAGACACACTATACACCCCATACATCAATGTTTCCCTATCAGTGTGCCTCCAGCTGTTGCAAAACTATAACTTCCAGCATGCCCAGACAGTCAATGGCTGTACATGCATGCTGGGAGTTGTAGTTGTGCAACAGCTGGAGGCACCCTGGTTTGTTAAACACTCCCCATACACTCCACATACAATGGTCATCCCAGAACCAATTGGCAGTTTCCCATAGAGATATGTATTCAACATACAATGGTTCCGAGGCCCCAGAACCAATTATCATTTTCACATAGACATATGTACTCGACATATGATGGTTTCAACATATGATGGTTCTCCTGGAACCAATTAATATCATATGTTGAGGGACCACTGTACTTATTATATTAATGTATGGATCTGTGTCTATATATCAAAATTTGTAATTGCAAATATACCATGTATAACTGAGTGTTAACTCAAAAAAATTATTTACTTTATGTGTATTTGCGTATAAAAAATAACAAAAAAACATATATATATATATATATATATATATATATATATATACATACATACATATATACATATATATATATATATATATATATATATATATATATATATATTTATGAAGGAAAAGAGACATCCAATATAAAAAAACTCATACTGTGTTGGTGCTACCAAATTGAATGCCACATAATGTTGACTGTCCATTTAAACGTGCAAAAAGCAAAACCATAACGCACTACAAACAATGAAAATATAAAAAATTGTGAATTGTGTAAATAGATCAGGGATAGGAAAATACTGAAAAACAAGAACAGATGCAAAATCGAACAAAGCACAAAGACCAACAAGTCTGAACATGAAACTAGACACTCTGAACAAATTCAAACTAGAAACTAAGACCCAAACTAAACCATAGGAGGAACAGGGTTAACTTTAAAACCAAACTCCAAACATGAAGGAATTTCAAACACAAAACAGGTCTGAATACTAACCAAGACACATGGTCACAAAACAGATACAAATCTAGACATGAAAACATCAACCATAGTACAGACAGATAACCAAAGAATCAGACAAGGTAAAAGCCAAACAGGACATTACTAATAAACCATGGCTATACAAAGTACATGTGCAAAGACACAGACAAGAGGACAAGGGGAAAAACAGGTAGGAGTCGGCACTTCTGTCATTGGTGGTGCACGCGGCTTAAAGGGGTACTCCACTCCCCAGCATTCAGAACATTTAGTTCCTAACACTGGGTGCGGGCTTCAGGGGTCGCCAAACCTCCTTGTGATGTCACTCCCGCCTCTTCTGAAGTCACACCCCACCCCACAATGCAAGTCTATGGGAGTGGTGTGTGATGGACGTCACGCCCCCTCCCTTAGACTTGTATGGAGGGGACGGGGACTGACGTCCCGAGGGGTGGGCATCACGAAATTAAATGTTCCGAACTCTGGGGAGTGGAGTACACCTTTAAGCAATTGGACTCACCATTGCTGACATGGACCTTGCCGACTACTATTATGGACTTAGCATGTTCGGCTTTGGATAATACGTAGCACACAGGCCTGGACACGCTGCGCTAACTCCCCCTGCCAAGGTAGCCCAATCAGTCGCTATTATTATATGCCGCTGATGATCACTGCTTATTACTTTTTACAGTAGGACTGTTCATTATCCTTTATAGCAGCACTACTTATATTACTGTTGTGCCGATCATGTGACTTTGATTTGCTACTTTTGTTTATTTAAATTGTTTGAGGGTTTTCTAAGAGATGCTATTTTGGAATAACTTGATAAAAATAAATGTATGATCCAGTATCAGCATGGCTTTATGAGGGATCTGTCCCATCAAACTAACCTGATCAGCTTTTATGAGGAGGTGAGCTCCAGACTGGACCAGGGGGAATCGCTGGATGTCGTATATCTGGATTTTTCTAAAGCATTTGATACGGTGCCACATAAAAGGTTGGTACATAAAATGAGAAGGATTGGGCTGGGGGAAAATGTGTGCAAGTGGGTAAGTAACTGGCTCAGTGATAGGAAACAGAGGGTGATTATTAATGGTACTTATTCTGATTGGGTGACTGTTACTAGTGGGGTACCACAGGGATCAGTCTTGGGTCCTGTTTTATTTAATATATTTATTAATGACCTTGTAGAGGGGTTGAATAGTAACATAACAATCTTTGCAGATGATACTAAACACTTTAAAGCGGTAATGCACATAGGGAAAATTATGTATTAAATGGG
This sequence comes from Hyla sarda, assembly GCF_029499605.1. Taxonomy (NCBI): domain Eukaryota; kingdom Metazoa; phylum Chordata; class Amphibia; order Anura; family Hylidae; genus Hyla; species Hyla sarda. Next base: position 40,876,387 of record NC_079194.1, read on the forward strand.
AGAACACTTGGGACGACTGACATGGAAAAGGACTTAGGGGTCTTAGTTAATAGTAAACTTAGCTGTAGTGACCAATGTCGGGCAGCTGCTGCCAAGGCAAATAAAATCATGGGGTGCATCAATAGGGGCATAGATGCCCACGACAAGGAAATAATTCTACCGCTGTACAAATCACTAGTCAGACCACACATAGAATACTGTGTACAGCACTGGTCAGACCACACATAGAATACTGTGTACAGTACTGGGCACCAGTGTACAAGAAATATATAGTAGAGCTGGAGAGGGTTCAAAGACAGGCAACCAGAATAATAAGGGGAATGGGAGGACTACAGTACCCAGAAAGATTATCAGAATTAGGGTTATTTAGTTTAGAAAAAAGAAGGCTTAGGGGAGACCTAATAACTATGTATCAATGCATCAGGCGACCGTACAGAGATCTCTCCCCTGATCTATTTATACCCAGGACTGTATCTATAAAAAGGGGGCATCCTCTACGTCTAGAGGAAAGAAGGTTTCTACACCAGCACAGATGGGGGTTCTTTACTGTAAGAGCAGTGAGAGAGTGGAAATCTCTGCCTGAGGAGGTGGTCATGGTGAACTCAAAAACATTTAAATGGTGAACTAAAATAATTTAAAAGGAGTCTGGATGCATTTTTGGAGAATAATAACATTACAGGTTATGGATTCTAGATCTATATGTACAGAAGGTTTATCCAGGGATCTATTCTGATGTCATATTTGGAGTCAGGAAGGAATTTTTACCTCGAGTATGTTTTTCTTTTGCCTTCCTCTGGATCAACTCAGTGAGGACTCATTACGGTTATAGGTTGAACTTGATGGACTTTTTCCAACCTTATGAACTATGTTACTATATGTTACTATGTTACTATGACTGCTCACATGTCACACTTGGCGTAATGTAACGAGCATGACGTCATCATTGGGCACCCCCCTTGTGCATATACCTGAAGAAGGTTAGAGGGCTGAAACGCATCCTGTTTGCAAAAATATGCAATAAAACAACTCGTGCTTGAAATACATGGTGAGTGCTAATAGTACAAAGTAAAACAGCAAGTCAATTAAAATCACCAGCCCAGCCACAAAGGCTGGAGGCCCAGAAATACAACCCACTAGCTGCCGATTGATCACAGACTGTAAGTCTTACCTGACCAGAGAGCAACATGCACATTTTAGTCAGGTGCGCCCATTACAGAAGGATATAACATAACTCCAATCTTGTGTCTTCAACCTATCAAATTGCAAGCTTAAACTTGTTAGAAAACAAGATCTAATATTAAAACTAAGAACAGTCATTGGAGAATTTAGGATAGCAATAAAAATCTAATAAAAATAACCAAGTTTATTATATTTGTTGCTAAGTTATAACAGTACCTAACAAAATTAGATACATACTGTGAAAAAAGCAATAATATAAAAAAAAGAAAAATTACAATAAAAAAACAACAGTCGCAATTTTCTTTTTTCCCCCCAATTGGACAAGTGATAATTTAGTTGATACTTGCAATACAGTATAATAAAAGTTAATTCATTACAATAAACATTTTGTAAGTCTGAATTATATAGGTATTTATTATATTTTGTATTTTTGTTATGCTTATAACATTGTCCTAAATCCCCGTGAACAATCCTGTTTCTCTTGTGCTAGAACTGATGCGCAATAGCTGTCACTACTGGCATATTTACTGTGCATTTATGTCAGAAATATAAGCAGAACCATACCGAGCGCAATTATTATCCAATCCCAGTTTGTGCTTCACAGGATAATGGAGCGATGTGTTCTATAAATATCCCCTGCACAGTACATTTTCTTCCTATACATGCATATAAAGTAGGCCACAGTGCTTGTTCTTGTACTTTTAGCTTAGCACTATAAACCCTAAGGATTTCAGGTAGATGCATACATATGAACGCATAGAGCACTGCAAATTTCTGTGCCCACCGTTCCTTTAGAATTCCTAATAACAACTTGTCAATGAAATATTGCAGAAAAAAAACTCCCGAAAATACAGTTTGTTAAAGAAATCTATTGGCTTAACCTTGACACTAAATTCATTTCTGTGATATTCGGTGAGTTGAAACATTTTTGTTCTCTGGTATTGTCACAATTTGGCAGGGAAGGAGTGCAACCTATTGCTGCCCACTCCCCTATCCCTGCCCACTTACGTACCCACCCTAGGTGATGGGTCTGTAACCACAGTGACAGTCCCTCCCTAGACAAGTGAGGTACGTAATTGTCAAAATATTAAAATATAAAAATACAGGCTCTGGTTAAGAAACAGTAGGGAACAGACAGACTAACAAAGAAAGACTAACACACTAATACAACAAGTCAAAGTCCACTATCCGCGTCAAAAGTCAGGAGTTGTCAGAGTACAAAATTGCTAATACCAGAGAGAATGGTCAGAGAGCGAAGCCAAAGGGTCAAAATGCCAGATATTACAGATACAGTAGAAAGCTAGCTAGGAGTACAAACTGAGCTCTTTAGCAGGCAAAGACTGGGAGTAGAATGCCAGCTTATATGGAACGAGAGCAGGTGCTCCAGTCAAGGTCAGCTGACTAGTCACAGCAGACAGGCATAACCAAAGCAACAAGACCAAACAAAAAGCTCTCAGTGCAAGTTAATCCTTCGGTTCCTTAAGGGTATATTGCTGACAGAATAAAACACAAGAGGATTAAAAAAATGGCAAACAAAAAAACTCCATGTGGATATGGCATTTTGCAATTCCCTATTTTTCATGGAAAAAATACTTTTTTGGGGCATTTTTGCTATAAAAAAATCTTAAAACATGAAAACTGTTTAACCTCTTAAGGACGTAGGGCGTATGCATACGTCCTGCATCCCGAGTCCTTAAGGACGTATGCATACGCCCGTGGGAATTCCGTTCCCCGCCGCTAGCCGGTTGGGGATCGGACCGGGATGCCTGCTGGAATCATTCAGTAGGCATCCTAGCACATCGCCGAGGGGGGTCCTGAGACCCACCCATGTCAGCGATCGCAGAAAATCAGACAATTCAGACATGCGATTCTCTGCTATTCCGGGCTGATCGGGTCTCTGGTGACCTGATCACCCGGAAAATAGGGATGATCGGATCTGTCAGTGACAGCCCCGATCATCCTGAGGGATAGGAGTGAGTTTGCAGTGCTGCGATCTCCTCCTATCCCCTGCCATTGGTCAGAACTGAATTCTGACCAATGGCAGCGCAGGACAGTGGGTTGCCATGGCAACCCTCCGTTCTGCCCACCACTGAATGTCGGGCAGAACGGGGGGAAAAGATGGAGGCCGGTACCTGGAGGAGAAGATGCGTGGGGACCGCCGATTGTCGCTGGAGACTGGGAGATAACAGTGCAGGTAGGGAAGCGATAGTGGGGGGGGGGGGGGAAGTAAGGGATTGTAAGCGATATTTACTGCTGCCCTTCCTAGTGAGTGCCAAACTGCAACTCCCAGCATGGCCAGACAGCCAAAGGCTGTCTGGGCATGCTGGGAGTTGTAGTTTTGCAACATCTGGAGGGTCACAGTTTGGAGACCACTGTTACAGTGGTGCCCAAACGGTAGCCCTCCAGATGTTGCCAAACTACAACTCTCAGTATGCCTAGACTGCCCATGCATGCTGGGAGTTGTAGTTCTGTAACATCTATCCCTTCAGATTTTCCAATTGCTGCTCTACTTTGAAGCCCTCAAATTTTTTCAAAAAGTAAAAATATGTGCATTTTATGATGCCAACATAAAGTGGACATATTGTATTTGTGAATAAAAATAAAATGTATTTGGAATATCCATTTTCCTTACAAGCAGAGAGCTTCAAAGTTAGAAAAATGCAACATTTTCAAAATTTTCATGAAATTTGGGGATTTTTCACCAAAAAAGGATGCAAGTAACGACGAAAATTTACCACCAAAATGAAATAGAATATGTCACGAAAAAACATTCTCAGAATCAGAATATTCGGTAAAAGCGTTTCAGTTATTAATGCGTAAAGTGACGGTGGTCAGAATTGCGAAAAAAGGGCTCAGTCCTCAAGGTGAAAAAGGGCTGCATCCTTGAGGGGTTAAAGGGGCTATCCATTATATGGAGATTTTAGTACTCATCAGCCAGGACTAGGCATTTCCTGTTGCATTTTGTTCTCTAAACTACACTTCCCACAGTTCCATGTTTGAAAGTATGAAATCACTTTCCTTCCTCCCACACATCAGCCACCGCACCCATTGAAACAAAGAGTTTTCTAACCAGGGGGCCTACAGCTGTTGCAAAATTGAAGCAGGATAGGCTCCCTCTGATCACATGACTAGTGATGTCAGGTCTTGATGCACTACAACCTGGAAAATCCCGAGACATGAGTAATTTTGTATATGCTGTTAAAAATTTATATTGGGGCGATAATTAGAGATGAGCGAACTTTTAAAAAATTTGATTCGGCCGATTCATCGAATTTTCCCGAAAAGTTTGTTTCGATCCGAATTTGTTTGCGGCGAATCAATATTAAAAAAGGCTATTTCTAGTCTACATACAGCCTCTATAGGGGTATAGAACACTTTTCTGTGTCCTAAAACGCATATGGAGTGTGCTGGGGTAGTGAAATAATACTGTTATTCAGAATAACATGCAGATTACCGGCATCGTTCTTAGAATCACTGCCGCACAGCAGCACAATGACAGAGCCTGGTGGTGGCATCAGTGTCAGGAGACCATATAGTGACTGAATGACATAGCGTGGACATGTTGGCAGCAAGAGGAGACCATTTAGTGGCTGAGTGGCACAGCTTGGAGTTGGATGATGCACTACACACCAGGGCTTCACAATCCCCCCCCCCCCCCCCCAAAAAAAAAAAAAAAAAAAAAACACAATATATGACATTTTTGACAAAGATTTCTCATTGGTAGTACCCGCTATCCAAAAATTTGAAATTAACAGACCCAGGCCCCACTTCTGCGGCATCAGTAACCCATATATTGCATGAAGGACACAGCCTGGAGTTGGCTGATGCAAGAGTACACACCAGGGCTTCACAATCCCCCCTCCAAAAACAACACAATGAGAAATTTTTGTCAAAGATTTCTCATTGGTAGCACACGCTATCCAAAAATTAGAAATTTCCAGAACAAGGCCCCACCCCTGCGGCGTCAGTAACCCATATATTGCCTGCATGACACAGCCTGGAGTTTGCTAATGCAAGAGTACACACCAGGGCTTCACAATCCCCCCCCAAAAAAACAACACAATATATGAAATTTTTGACAAAGATTTCTCATAGGTAGCACCCGCTATCCAAAAATTAGAAATTTCCAGACCCAGGCCCCACCTCTGCGGCATCAAGAACCCATATATTGCCTGAAGGACACAGCCTAGAGTTGGCTGATGCACCAGTACACACCCGAGCTTCACAATTCCCTCCAAAAAACAACAACATTTTTGAAATGTTTTAAAGAAATACCTTTGTGTAAGAACAAGCGCATATCCAACAGTTCACAAGACTCTATAATGCAGGACGGTGGACCACCCAAAGACATTCTTCTCAAAAATAATAAACCACACAATGTTTGAAATTTTTTTACAAAAACTAATTCAATATGTGTGTAAGCACATCTGTCTCCAACAGATCAGATCAATAAAGGACTTTTTTCGCCCAAAATGATGAAGCAGAGTTAATCCCTGTCCGTTTTTTTTATTTTCATTAAAAAATCACACGCAACAAGCATTCCGTTGTGTAACGATTAGCATTCTGGAAAATTCAATTTTCTTACCGATAAAATTATCAGTATATTAAAAAAAACACTACCCAGGAGTGTTTAATTACCCCATACATTACACCAGGAGCAGTCAGGAATAGGCCTCAGCAGTACCCAAGAGGCTTTAATAACCCCCTACCTTTGCACGATCAATTGCGAGATTTTTGTTATGTTATTTATGTTATGTTATTTATGTTATGCCCTCAGATTTCCGGGGCCGCAGGCGCGCTCCACTGAACGGATTAGCGTTTCTCTATCTTTCATCCACCGGTGCTGATAACCCGCTAACTCCCGGAAAGGTAAGCTGCAGCGAAGCAGGTGGTCTCCCCCGGGCACGTTTGGCTCCAGAATTTCCACCACTGCCACACCACGCTGACTGCCAACCGTGCTACCACCTTGCTTACTCAAGGGCAACCTACAACTCTCTTCTCCCGATGATGAACCCCCCTTCTCCTGAGATCGAGCAATAACAGGTGTGTTATGCCCTCAGATGTCCGGGGCCGCAGGCGCGCTCCACTGAACGGATTAGGGTGTGTTCATCTTTTTTGGTAGCACCCGCAATTCAAAAATGTTTAATTCCCAGACCCAGGCCCCTCCTCTGCGGCATCAGGAACCCATAGATTGCCTGAAAGACAAAGCCTGGAGTTGGCTGATGTACGAGTACACACCCGGGCTTCACAATCCACCCCCAAAAAACGCCCAATTTTATTGAAATTGTCTGACAAAATAACTGTTTTTTTTTTTTTTAAAACAAGCGCATATACAGCATTTCAGAAGACTCTATAATGCAGGACGGTGGACCACCAATAGACATTCTTCTAAAAAATGATAAACCACACAATATGTTCAAGTTTAAAAAAAGAATTGAAATTCCAAGACCAAGGCCCCACCTCTGCTACATTAGTAACCCATATATTGCCTAACGGACACAGACTGGAGATGACTAATGCACGAGTACACACTACACACCCGTCACCCGGGCTTCACAATCCACCCCAAAAAAACGCAAAATTTTATCGAAATTGTCTGACAAAATACCTTTTTTTTTTTTTTTTTTAAAGAAGCGCATATACATCAGTTCAGAAGACTCTATAATGCAGGATGGTGGACCACCAAAAGACATTTTTCTCAAAAATAATAAACCACACAATGTTTGAAATTTGGTTAAAAAAAATTATTACATGTGTGTAAGTGCATCTGTCTCCAAAAAATCAGATGACAAAAGGATTCAAATCACCAAAAATGATTAAGCAGAGTTAGCCCCTCTCCATCTTTTTTTTTTCATTAAAAAATCACACGCAACAAGTGTTCCATTGTGTAACGGTTAGCATTCTGCAAAATTCAATTTTATTACTGATCAAATTACCCGTACATTTAACAATAACACTACCCAAGAGTGTTTAATTACCCCATATATTGCACCAGGAGCAGTCAGGAGTAGGCCTCAGCAGTACCAAAGAGGCTTTAATAACCGCTTACCTTGCCGATCAATTGCGAGATCGAGCAATAACAGGTGTGTTATGGCCTCAGATATCCGGGGCCGCAGGCACGCTCCACTGAACGGATTAGCGTGTCTCTATCTTTCAAGGACAGGTGAGTGTTGCACGCTGAAACCAGTTCGTGATAGGGATCTGGGATTGCAATTATTTAAACATAAAAGGAGGAATTACCAGTAAATGAGGGTCATAAGCTGGCGTTGATTAAGTCCCTGCCCTTTGTACACACCGCCCGTCGCTAAAAGCGATTGGATTAGTTAGTGAGTGGGTTAGTGAGGTCCTCGGATTAGCACAGGCGGGGTAGGAAAAGGCCCTGGCAGAGCGCCGAGAATTTAACGATCATTGTTGAAATTTGCATTAAGCATGTATTTAGCTACTGCTAAACATCCAAAAATTTAAGGCCTAAGGCCAGAGGCACCAGGGAGGCAAGTAGTTCCTGAAAGACACAGAATGAGTCTGGAGCATGGATTTGCAGTACCCAAGAGGTTTTCCTAACCCCTTACATTTAAAGATCAATGTTTACATTTGCATTAAGCATGTATTTAGCTACTGCTAAACTTCAAAAAATTATAGGCCCAAGGCCTGAGGCACCAGGGAGGCAAGTAGTTTGTGAAAGACACAGAATGAGTCTGGAGAAGTCATTCGCAGTACCCAAGAGGGTTTCATAACCCCTTACATTTAAAGATCAATTTTGACATTTGCATTAAGCATGTATTTAGCTACTGCTAAACTTCAAAAAATTATAGGCCCAAGGCCAGAAGCATCAGTTTTCCCCATATTAGGAGCATAGTTGTCCCCCAGATTAGGCAGCATAGATGTCCCCCAGATTAGGAGCATACTTGTCCCCCAGAGTAGGCAGCATTGATGTCCCACAGATTAGGAGCACACTTGTCCCCCAGATTAGGCAGCATAGATGTCCCCCAGATTAGGAGCATAGTTGTCACCCAGATTAGGCAGCATAGATGTCCCCCAGATTAGGAGCATAGTTGTCCCCCAGATTAGGCAGCATAGATGTCCCCCAGATTAGGAGCATAGTTGTCCCCCAGATTAGGCAGCATATATGTCCCCCAGATTAGGAGCATAGTTGTCCCCCAGAGTAGGCAGCATAGATGTCACCCAGATTAGGCAGCATAGATGTCCCCCAGATTAGGAGCATCCTTGTCCCCCAGATTAGGCAGCATAGATGTCCCCCAGATTAGGATCATACTTGTCCCCCAGATTAGGCAGCATAGATGTCCCCCAGATTAGGAGCATACTTGTCCCCCAGATTAGGCAGCATAGATGTCCCCCAGATTAGGAGCAAAGATGTCCCCCAGATTAGGCAGCATAGATGTGACCCAGATTAGGCAGCATAGATGTCCCCCAGATTAGGAGCATAGTTGTCCCCCAGATTAGGCAGCATAGATGTCACCCACATAAGGCAGCATAGATGTCCCCCAGATTAGGAGCATACTTGTCCCCCAGATTAGGCAGCATAGATGTCCCCCAGATTAGGAGCATAGTTGTCACCCAGATTAGGCAGCATAGATGTCCCCCAGATTAGGAGCATAGTTGTCCCCAGAGTAGGCAGCATAGATGTCCCCCAGATTAGGAGCATACTTGTCCCCCAGATTAGGCAGCATAGATGTCCCCCAGATTAGGAGCATAGTTGTCCCCCAGATTAGGCAGCATAGATGTCCCCCAGATTATGAGCATAGTTGTCCCCCAGAATAGGCAGCATGGATGTCCCCCAGATTAGGAGCATACTTGTCCCCCAGATTAGGCAGCATAGATGTCCCCCAGATTAGGAGCATACTTGTCCCCCAGATTAGGCAGCATAGATGTCCCCCAGATTAGGAGCATAATTGTCCCCCAGATTAGGCAGCATAGATGTCACCCAGATTAGGCAGCATAGATGTCCCCCAGATTAGGAGCATACTTGTCCCCCAGATTAGGTAGCCTAGATGTCCCCCAGATTAGGAGCATAGATGTCCCCCAGATTAGGAGCATAGATGTCACCCAGATTAGGCAGCATAGATGTCCACCAGATTAGGAGCATAGTTGTCCCCCAGATTAGGCAGCATAGATGTCACCCAGATTAGGCAGCATAGATGTCCCCCAGATTAGGAGCATAATTGTCCCCCAGATTAGGCATCATAGATGTCCACCAGATTAGGAGCATAGTTGTCCCCCAGATTAGGCAGCATAGATGTCACCCAGATTAGGCAGCATAGATGTCCCCCAGATTAGGAGCATATTTGTTCCCCCAGATTAGGCAGTATAGATGTCACCCAGATTAGGCAGCATAGATGTCCCCCAGATTAGGAGCATAATTGTCCCCCAGATTAGGCATCATAGATGTCCCCCAGATTAGGAGCATAGTTGTCCCCCAGATTAGGAGCATAGTTGTCCCCCAGATAAGGAGCATAGTTGTCTCCCAGTTTAGGCAGCATAGATGTCACCCAGATTAAGCAGCATAGATGTTCCCCAGGATTAGGCAGCATATATGTCCCCCAGATTAGGAGCATAGTTGTCCCCCAGATTAGGCAGCTTAGTTGTCCCCCAATCAGCACGGGCGGGTCAGAGCCAATCAAAGGGCCGTATGTGGCAAGCGGGCCGTACAATGCCCAGGTCTGCCCCAGAGAGTTTCATAACCAACCACAATAGAGGAAATTTTGTTGTAGGAGCATGGTCAATCTACTCAGACCCATCTGTCATTGGTGGCTGGAAGTCCTGGCTGATCCATCCCCGATTCATCTTGACAAACGTCAGTCCCTCCACATTTTTAGTGGACAGACGAGTTTGCCTTGGGGTTATGGCCCCGGCCGCACTAAACACCCGCTAGGATGGCCATTACTGGCTGGGCAGGACAGCTTTTCCAGGACAAACTCCGCTAGTCGCGGCCATAAATCGAGTTTTGCTGCCCAGAAGTCCAACGGATCTTCAACGGTTGTTGGCAGGGTCATGTCGAGGTAAGCCACCACCTGCTGGTTCAGGTCCTGCTCCATGTCCACCTGTTGCTGATGAGTAGCTTCACTATGCGGCTGAAGGAAGCTACTCATCAGCGACTGTAGACTCAGGCTGCTGCTGATTGAGTCGGTACTGCTCCTGCCACCCCTCCCCTCCCCAACAGCCGTGGCAGTGGAAGGTGAGCGCAGAGGGCCCCCCGAGTCAGACCTGCGAGTGGATGGACCATGTGGCCGATAGGCATCGGCCAACCGACTACGTAGAAGCTCCCTGAAGTAGGTCAGTTTGTCCTCCCTCTCAGTGGGTGTAAAAAAGGCCCCCATTTTGGGCCGGTAGCGAGAGTCTAATAAGGTGGAGATCCAGAAGTCATCGTGCCGACAAATTTTGACAATTCGGGGGTCACTACGCAAGCAACTCAGCATGCATCGTGTAATTTGTGACAGTGACTCGCTGGGACTACCTGCCTCCATCTCCACTGCATACTGCCATGGTGTGTCTGGGTTCTCTGTCTCGCCTCCCTCGTAATAACCCTCCAGCTCCTCTGGCTGCTCCTGCTCCTCCTCTCCTGTCCAATGACCAGAAACACCGGCCATCTCATCCACCGTAAACTGTGCTCTGCTCTGCCCTCATCATCCTCCTCCAGTTCATCCCCACAGGACTCAGGTAGCCTTCTGATGTAGGCGCAATGTCTCCATTGCCGTGACCAGCCATGTTTTCAAAAATTTTTTGGAGTAAATGTAGGAGTGGAATTACGTCGTTCATGGTGTTATTCGAGCAACTAACAAAAAATGTGGCTTCCTCAAAGAGCCTCAGCAAACGGCAGGTGTCACGTATGAGCTGCCACTCGTTCACATTGAAGTTACACAGGGGAGTACTCCTATCTGCTTGTATCATCAAAAAATCCGTGATGGCTTTTCTTTGTTCGTATAGTCTGTCCAACATATGGAGGGTGGAATTCCAACGTGTGGCAAAGTCACAAATGAGACTATGTTGTGGGATACCGTTCTGACGCTGCATCTCAAGCAAAGTGCGCTTGGCGGTGTACGAGTGGCTGAAGTGCATGCACAGTTTCCTTGCCATTGTCAGTACTTCTTGCAAATGGGGTGAAGACTTGATGAACTTCTTGACAACCAGATTCAACACGTGTGCCATGCAGGGCGAATGGTTCACACTTCCTTGTCGCAACGCGGCCACAATGTTCTTCCCATTGTCGGTCACCATGTTTCCCATTTCCAGATTTCGTGGAGTAAGCCATACTCGGATTTCTTCCCTAATGAACTTTAGCAGTTCCACCACTGTGTGACTCCGTTTGCCAAGGCAAACCATGTGAAGGACGGCTTGGCACCGCTGTGCCCTACACACGTGGTAGGATGAAGGGCCACCGAGATTTCGACGTGCAGTGGAGGCCAAAGACACGGGGGAGAGGGAGGAGGAGGCGCACACTGTAAAAGGACCAACTGCCTGGGAGCCAGAGCGTGGAGGAGGAAGCGGTGTGACCTGTCCAAGTTGCTGTTGTGGCTGTGCAGGAACAACATTTACCCAGTGGGCCGTAAAAGACATGTAATGTCCCTGACCGTAGTTACAGCTTCACACGTCGGCGCTGCCGTGCACTTTTGAACACACCAACAGGCTCAAGGACTGGCCCACCTTCTCTTGTACAAACTTATGCAGGTCTGGTACTGCCTTCTTCGCAAAGAAATGACGGCTTGGGACTCTCCACCTCGGCTCGGCACAAGCCATCAATTCCCTGAAAGCTGCAGAGTCCACCAGTTGGAAAGGGAGGGACTGCAACACCAGCAACTTGGACAGGAGCACATTCAACTTTTGCGCCGTTGGATGAGTGGGCGCATACTGTTGTCTCTTGGACGGAAGAAGCAGGGGCGCAAGAAGGAGGGTTTGACACAATGCTCCCTTCGGCTGAGGTGGTGGATGACAGCGTCCCACTCCCCTTCCGTGACATGAGCTCAGGAGCTGAGTGCGGGTCTTAGCTGGATGGTCCTGTCGGCTATCTGTCACCAAGACCCATCTCTAATGCCAGACATCACCGATCACAGTGATGCCCGGCTTTAACCCCTTAGACACCACAATCAAATTTGATTGTAGTGTCTAAAATGTAAGTAAAAATGTCCCAGCAGCTCTGTGAAAGTAAGTAAAAACACCTAACCTGCCAAATTCAGGATCCAGGAAAGTGTCTACCTCCCTCCCTCACAAGCGTCATGAAAAAAGTGTATAAGGTAGAGCTTTTCCCACCCACAACAGAGCTGCCCGCCGCTCCCGATGGTGACCCTGGGCCTCCGCTGGACTCTCCGCTGTCTTCTCCGTCCTCCGCTGTCTTCTCCGGTCCTCTGCTGTCTTCCGCAATGCCTTACTGGGCTTGCATAGCAACGTCATTACGCCGCTGCATACGCCATTCCTATTGGATGACGTGCGCAGCAGCGTATTGACGTCATTGGAGAGGGTCGAGAACACACTGGAAGAACAGCGCTGGACCCGGAGGGCACCTTGGAGTATCGTAGAGGGGTAAGTAATACTTGCCGCACCACACGGGGAACATTATTACATTGCTATCTGGCAACAGCTTAAGCATTTTGCGCTGCCGGATAGCACTTAATTCGATGGCCCCGACATAAAAAAGCATCGTATGACGATGCTGACATCGACATGCAATGGCTTCTGAGAGGCCATCGTATGTCGATGTGATCATATGTCGGGGTTCATCGTAGGTCGGGGGGTCACTGTAGTATCCTTTTATAGTTTGACATCATTTAGCAACTAAGAACAAATAGTATGTCTGCTATATGGGGTAAGGATAAAAATAAATGCTCAACTTATTGTAAGAAATACAGATCCCATAGTTTTTTCCATGTTATCCTAACAATGATGTAAATGCACCGACTGTACAAGGGACATCTAATTATTTCCTTAGACACCTGTTAATATCTGCTCATTGAATCGCTGCCAGAACTTGTTTACCACGACTCTAACACCAATTAGCAATCTTGAAGCTTCCATGTTCGTTGAAGTAACAGATGTTCACTGTTTGAAACCCACAGGCTCCTGCTGTGCTCCTTGTAACAAGGTAGTGCTTAAACAATATAAAAAAATGCAGCTTATGTCAGATTTCTTAAAAAAAGATACAGGTATTGGTTGACAATATATATATATATATTATATTTTATATAGTTCTGGAAGAAACTAAACCATGAAACTTTACGTAGGACATGACATATCATGCATTTACAGTAAGGCCCCCTATACATATACCTCGCGTCCGGCATCTTTTCCCTCTGGCGCTGTAGAAAATGCGCCGGAGGGATACTGATGCTAGAACTAATCACATTCATTTGAATGGGACAGTTCACATTCATCCGATGTCTCACACCTGACTGGCACCGGACAGGGTAACGCATCTTGCATCGTTCCCTCGTCCAGCATTCCGAAACAATAGAAGCCGGATGCTACACAACTGATGACAACTGATGCATGATGTCATCAGTTGTGTCATCAGTTACATCAAGATTTTGACTGGGGTAAAGTATGTCGGACGCTGGACATATGTAATCCCAGCCTAAGAGGATACTAAAAATAATAATATTACACAATCATCCAAAACATCAAGATTACTAGCAAGTGATTATCTAGGAACCCGCAGTCTTATAATGGTCCTTCATGTGACCTCACTAAGTGAAGATAGCTCCTATCAGAAAAATCAATATAAGGGTATTGATACAGAGGAGAAATAATACCAAGAAGAAAATATAATAAAAATACCAATCCACATCATATTTATATAGGCCTGTTTGCATGTAAGTTCTATTATCGGGCATCACTTAAGACATGTTTCTGTAGCAAGTAGTTATGGCTCCCTGGAACTGCAGTTATTGCTTCCTCTGTTTTGGACCTAGAACATCTAACTGTCTCCAGGTCGGGCATAGGTTCAATCAGCCTGCATTCAGTCTGCATTGGTTGCATCCACTGGATGATGGTGGTCCTTCCATACCCCTGTTTCCTTACATTATTTGGTTACCCATTGTCAAACAAATTTTCACATGGACACTTGGGATGGTTGGGAACAGGAAGATAATCTTAAACTTAAATATGTCTAGTAGGTCCTGAGATATGTTACCAAGAAGATCCAGTGCTGAATTCAGTGAATTGCAGGAAGCGGGACATTGCGGGGAGGGGGGGGGGGGGGGGGGTTGTGACTCCACTTCACTAGGATGTGGAGATACAGACAATGCATATGTAAATTGATTGGGCAGAGCCCCGCCCCCTGTGTGCGATTCACTACATTCAGCATAGGATCTTCTCGGGGACATATCTCAGGACCTACTGCACACATTTAAGTCAGTGACCCCTCGAGTAACTCCTGTCCACCCACACTATAACCCATTGTATTGGGTATAGTTTGGGTGAACAGGCTGACAGTTTTCCTTAAATGCTCTTGAATGTTCAAAAGTTAAAGGGGTATTCCAGGATTTTTTTTTTTATTTGACTATGCTACAGGGGCTGTAAAGTTAGTGTAGTTCATAATATAGTGTCTGTACCTGTGTGTGACGGTAGTCTCACAATTCTTCTGTGATTTTCACCCCAATATTTATTTTTAACAGCACACAAAATGACTGTTGTCTCAGATTTTTTCCAGGTTGCAATGCGGCCGAGACCTGACTCACTAGTCAGCTGATGACAGGGAGCCTGTCTGCTTCAATGGGTGAAGCGATCGTTTGGTGGGAGAGGGATCAATCTGCAACTAATGCAACAGCTGTAGGCACCCTGATTGAAAACCACAGGTCTTCTGAATGGATGCAGCTCATTTATGTTTCAATGGATGGGGTGGCTGATGTGTGGGAGGGAGGAAAATGGAATTATGGGATTTGTAGGCAAAAAAGAAAACTCAAACAGGAAATAGCAGTTCACAAAAAGCTAGCCACAGTGTTATGGAAATCTCACAACATAGCCATTTAGCCTTCCTAAGCATGTTCATTACTGCCTGCCAGGTATGTACTAAAATCACGTTATGGTGGATAACCCCTTTAAAGGAAAAAAAAAAAAAAAAACTATTATTCATCTGCAGAATACTTTCAAAGCTAAACTCCACTTGGTACATGATGTGTACAGATTGAGAGGTATAAATTACAGTACTTGGTGTTATCTTGGTTGGTAGGGAAATAACTGCATGTCATATTTAATTATTGTGCTATCAAAGTCAAAGGATTTCCCATCAAAGAAAATTATACAGTAACGTTAACTTTTCACAAAGACATCAATATTTTAAATACTGAATGTTCTTCTAACATTTTAGTGGTGTATCTATGTTTTCTGCTGCCCGTGTAAACAGTAAAATGGATAGATGTCCTCCCCTCAAACATACACTTACTATATGGTCGATATGAACTCACAAAATCTTCACACACGATAAAATCTGTTCAAAACAATTGTAATCTATATATATTGTGGCATTGAGGCAGGTTTTAGGGCAATGAAAGGGTGTTTTTCCCAGTCCTTTATCCTAGCTGAGCTTGCAGAGATGCTCATCAGGTGCCAAATTAATGAGGTAGCAGAAAGGGGAAGTGTGTTTAAAAGGACAGGAAACAGAATAGTTGGGGTTCTCCCTGGGTAATAGCATGTCGCTGTGGGGGGAGACACAGCCAACTGTGAGCGGTCCAAGAAGTGGTGTGAACTGTGAGTAACAGGTTGCAGGGGCACATGTTTTATGCTGGCTGAGGGTAGCTCACCAGTTAGTAGTCAGGGCATGCTTACATGTGTAGTCAGTGACCAGACAGTCTAGGACTTTGGTTTGTTCCTGAGTTATGTTTTGTTTTACCTGCAACCTGTGTTCATAAAGCTGGTGAGGTGCCAGACTTGTATGCTGAAAGGTTGTCTGGCGAGTTATTGCGAGGAAACGTGTCTCGTGGCAAGTGACCAGAACTATCCCAGAGCTAATCCCCAAGGAGGAATCCTTACAATTGGTGTCGGATGCGGGCAAACATGTTGCTATGAGCAACCAGTGGTAGAGTTGCAGTGAAGTTGTTGCCAAGAGAAAACAACCGTGCATGTTGCAAGTGGGTACTCTTTTTTTTCTCAGAGAGGAGACAGTGAGACGGGCCCAGCTGTGGAGTACAAGAGCAGGACTGAGCCTGTGGTGAAGTTGTTGCTAGGGGCAACAGATCGCATGAAGGGAGTAAGGAGACAGGTGGACGGGCCACCTGCAGAGTGAAAATGAAGTTTTGAGACTGTGTATGAAGGTGTTGCTAGGGGCAACGGAAAATTTTGTTGGCAAGCGGCTGACATTTTGGCAGAGGACTGTGCTGTGTTGCAAGATGGATGTCCTGATAATTGTTGTGTTGCTGACTGCTGCAGCACAAGAGGAAGCAAACTTTGCAGAGTTTGAAAGGATTGCTATGCATGAGGCATGGCCCAAGACACACTGGGGAAACTTGGTGTTTGGATTCATTGGAGGAGAGGCCAAAAAGTTCATTGTGAACTGGATCTAAAGATCTTATGGGACTATGAGAAAGTCAAGACAGAGATCCTGACTCAAGTGGGAGTAAGCCAAGCTGCAAGACTACAGTGTGCACTGCAGCCTAACAGTGATGCTGGGTTTAAAGTTGCAGAGCTACTTAAAGAGCAAGTGGAGCGATGTTCTGCAGCAGAGAAGCTGGTGAGAGGTGTCCAGCGCCAGCTCTTAACTTACTGGACGGCAAGAGATTCTGGTAAGACTGTTCCAGGGGTTATGGGGGCCATGTTTAGAGACTATGAGACTGTACATAAGAATGATGGGACTGTGCATAAAAATGCTGAGTCTGAGGGTGGTGTTTCCCTAGTTGTCTGTGTGAACAGTGTTCAAGGTGGTACCAACTTATGTCCAGTTGCAAAATCATGTGAGGGTGGGGAACCCCTCATGAAGACTGATGAGACTGTTCACACTGTGCAGATCGGATTTAAAAAATCCGGTGAACAGAAAATGTTGAATGCAGGACTGGGAGAAAATTTAACAAAACCCTGAGAGGTGCTGGATTAGTTCCAGAAAACACCGGAAGAAAGTCAGCAGAAGTAGAATTTGGAGAAGAGTCCGTCTCAAGGGGAAGATGGACAGGTGCATTAAAGTGAAGCCTCCTGAAATTGTGGAGGATGTCTTAGAAGTCCTGCAAATGGGTGATACAGGCTCGATTGGCCACCAGCAAAGTTCGGGTGATGGTCATACAGGTGACAGAAGAAGACAAAGGCCTGGATCATCTGCCTTGTCTGCACCTAATGTCCAGAGTACTGCACAGACCAAGATGAAGAACCTGGTGTTGGAAAGGTGTGACATGAATGGAGCTTTTTACAAGGAATTTGTCAAAGGTGACCAAAAGTCTTGTGCTCGGTGGCAGATGAAAGGGCGAATGAAAGAAGGGTGCACCATTGAAGTGGTGCAGATAAAATCTGCTGATGAAGGAAGCCAAGTGCCTCAAAACCTGTTGGACGGAGTTCAAGGAAAAGGAAAGGCAGTTGGACTCTGCCTTTTGAATACAAGTGCTCCTTCCCGGTGGTCTGAGCAGAGGGGGGGGGGGGGGGGAATATGTGGCATTGAGGCAGGTTTGAGGGCAATGAAAGGGTGTTTTCCCAGTCCTTTATCCTAGCTGAGCTTTCAGAGATGCTCATCAGGTGCCAAATTAATGAGGTAGCAGAAAGGGGAAGTGTGTTTTTAAAAGGAAAGGAAACAGAATAGTTGGGGCTCTCCCTGGGTAAAAGCATTTCGCTGTAGGGGGAGACACACGGACCCTGTTGAGGAAACACACAGCGAACTGTGAGCGGTCCAAGAAGTGAAGAAGTGGTGTGAACTGTGAGTAACAGGTTGCAGGGGCACATGTGTTATGCTGGCTGAGGGTAGCTCACCAGTTAGTAGTCAGGGCATGCTTACATGTGTAGTCAGTGACCAGACGGTCTAGGACTTTGGTTTGTTCCTGAGTTATGTTTTGTTTTACCTGCAACCTGTGTTCATAAAGCTGGTGAGGTGCCAGACTTGTATGCTGAACGGTTGTCTGGCGAGTTATTGCGAGGAAATGTGTCTCGTGGCAAGTGGTCAGGACGATCCCAGAGCTAATCCCCAAGGAGAAATCCTTACAATATATAAAACTGGGGGTGTGTGTGCATATATGTGTGTATGTATGTATGTGTGTGTGTGTGTGTTCCAGCATCACGTCAAAACGGCTAAAGATATTAACATGAAACTTGGCCACATAATACTTATATGTCAACAACAAACATATGATAGGTAATTTAACCCTTACTCACCCCCATTTGCCAGGGGTGGGGTTTTTGTTTAAAGTCCCATTCAAGTCTATGGGAATTACATGTTACTGCATAACTTCAAAATGGCTGGAGATATTTCGATAATACTTGGTAACATGTTACTTATATGTCCACTTAAAATATAGAATAGTTAATTTAACCCTTAACTGCCCCCATTTGTGAGGGTCAGGGTTTTTGTTTAAAGTCCCATGCAAATGTATGTTCCCACATAACTTCCGTACGGCTGGAGATATTTCAATACCTGGTACACATATACCAGGTCGGGATAGGAGGTCGGGATAGGAGGTCGGGATAGGAGGTCGAGATTGGAGGATGGGAAAGAAGGACTGAAAAGTAGGACGGGAAAGGAGGTCAAGATAGGAGGACGGGATAGGAGGTCGGGATTAGAGTTGAGCGAATCGAATCTGACGAACCCGAATTCGTTACGAATTTCAGGAAAAATTTGATTCTGATCGAATACGAACTTCGTCGCTATTCGATCGCACAAATTGCTTTATTAAACTCCATTTTCCTGCATTCTAGGCTGTTTTAGACCTAAGATGGCGGCTCCACATGTCAGTACATGGGGCAAGGCACCATGGGAGGGCGGGAAGCTGGTGCGGGAATCAAGGTAGGCGGGCTGACCCTGAATCACATGTCAGATGCAGCCTATCAGTGTTCACTGACCCCTGTGATGTCACAGCCCTATATAATCGGCGGCCATCTTCCCTCTGGTCATATCTTCTCCACACGAGATAGGGAAAGGAAGTGACTGCACGTCTGTGTGCTGGTCGCATACAACGGCATTATACAGCATCCGACTGCTACGAGTAGCGGTGACATCAGCATTAGGGAAAGATACAGGGCACAGTGTTGCTGCAGTTCTGACCGAGAACGATTCTAGCAAAACCTCGTATTCTCCTTACTCCATATAGCATGCATAGAGGTGCTGCATAGCAGTCACCTGCGTCATAGATCTCACAGCTGTGCTACCTGTATGGAGCATCTAATCTCCTCTTTTTTCAGCCCAATTGAGTTTTTTCTGTTGCTCCACAAATCTGATTCTCACAATTCTGTGACAGAGTGCAATTTAGGGTTTAATCCCTGTAAAAAAAAAAAAAAAAAAAAAAAAAAAAATTCTGTGGTGCTGCCCAGTTGGGTCCTGCTGCTGTTCAGAAGTAAGTCATATAAGTGTGGACTTTAGTGTCTTTTTACCATTTTTCACCTGTTACTCTGTCTCTGTGCTAAATTAAGTGTTATACCACAGGTTATACACCTGCCGGTGTATTAAAGAAAAAAACGTTTTTCCTGCAAACAAATACGCTTAACAGTGCGCTCATCATTGCAAAGGGCATACATAGAACTAAGTAGTGTACTATTTACTACCTGTTATTCTGTCTCTGTGCTAAATTCAGTGCTATTCCACACATTAGTATACACCTGCTGGTGTATTAAAAAAAAAAGTGTTTTTTTCTGCGTAGAAATACGCATACCAGTGCGCTCATCATTGCAAAGGGCATACATACAACAAAGGAGTGTACTATTTAGTAACTGTTATTCTGTCTAGGGCCTATATACTTTGAAAGGACTGCCATAAGTAATCGCCTGCTGCTGTTCTATATCCTCATAAACGCACTAAGTATGTCAGGCAGGGAAGTGCCAGGACATGCACAGAGAAGGGGCAGAGGCCTACATACGTCAGGCAGAGTTGGCAGCAGACTTGGGGCGAGTGGCAGCAGGAGTCGCAGAAATAGGCCTGAGCTCCCGTTAACACCAAGCGGTCGTGTCGTCGACCCATCTCTCCTCGTCAAATGGTTTGCACACTCATCCCCATCATCACAAGCGACATCTGATAACCCCAGTCAAGAGTCGATGGGTTCCTCAGACACAACCCTCAGTTGGCATGGCCCGGGAGCAGTCCCCGTAATCCCATTGCCTTTGTCCTATGCTGTTCCCTCTCCCAAAGAAGTATCTCATGCTTTGGGTTCAGCTCCACTATTTAGTGAGGACGATGTAATAGAGAAGTCAGCATCTAATGGGCAGCCAAGAATGTGAGGAGACATGCGTCGCTTGCTCCGCAAGGCTGGCAAGTATTGATGCGGAGAGTGACGTGGGAGGCGGTGTTTCAATTGTTCAGGGTCCTGAGGAAAACACTGTTGTGGAACACGAGGAGGACATCAGTGACGTGCACACATCATTTGATGATGATGAAGCCGATCGCAATTGGGAGCCGGGTGCAGAAGCCGGGACTTCATCATCATCATCAGGAGAAGAGATTTGCTCTTTGTCTATGAGGCAGCAAGGCGGTAGCACTGTTGGCAATCAGCGTGGTTGTGGCAGTAGTGGAAATTCAGGAGCCAAACATGCCAGGGGGAGACCACCTGCTTCGCGGCAAGCTACCATTCAGGGAGGTAGTGGAACAGGGGTTCCTGGAGACGGCGTCAATAGCAGTGAAATAGTGTGAACTGCTGGTGGGAAAATCAGCTACTCTGCGGTGTGGTTGTTCTTCATAAAGAATCCAGAGGAACTTGGCGTTGTCACATGCAAAATCTGTCGGCAGAAAGTGAAGCGTGGCCAGGGTCCCAATCTCGGCACCACGGCCCTGCGTCAATACATGATTCGCCACTATAAAGCGGCCTGGGATAACCGTGGCTCCGAGGTAGTGGTCCAGCCTGCCGCATCACCCAGTGGCCATCCGCTCCCTCAGTCATCCAGCCAAGGCTTCACCACCTCAGCCGAAAGGAGCATTGTGTCAAACCCTTCTTCTTGTGCTCCTGCTTCTTCCGCTTGTAGTCAGCCATTCCGCCAACAATCGATCGGCGAAGCCATGTCCAAGAGACAACAGTATGCGCCCACTCATCCAACGGCGCAGAAGTTGAATGTGCTCCTGTCCAAGTTGCTGGTGTTGCAGTCCCTCCCTTTCCAACTGGTGGACTGTGCAGCTTTCAGGGAATTGATGGCTTGTGCCGAGCCGAGGTGGAGAGTCCCAAGCCGTCATTTCTTTGCGAAGAAGGCAGTACCAGCCCTGCATAAGTTTGTACAAGAGAAGGTGGGCCAGTCCTTGAGCCTGTTGGTGTGTTCAAAAGTGCACGGCAGCGCCGACGTGTGGAGCTGTAACTATGGGCAGGGACAATACATGTCTTTTATGACTCACTGGGTAAATGTTGTTCCTACACAGCCACAACAGCAACTTGGACAGGTCACACCGCTTCCTCCTCCACGCTCTGGCTCCAGTTGGTCCTTTTACAGTGTGCGCCTCCTCCTCCCCCATGTCCTCGGCCTCCACTGCACGTCCAAATCTTGGTGGCCCTTCATCGTACCATGTGTAGGGCACAGCGGTGTCAAGCCGTCCTTCACATGGTTTGCCTTGGCGAACTGAGTCACACAGGGGAGGAACTGCTAAAGTTCATTAGGGAAGAAATCCGAGTATGGCTTACTCCACGAAATCTGGAAATGGGAACCATGGTGACCGACAATGGGAAGAACATTGTGGCCGCGCTGCGACAAGGAAGTGTGAACCATTCGCCCTGCATGGCCCACGTGTTGAATCTGGTTGTCAAGAAGTTCATCAAGTCTTCACCCCATTTGCAAGACGTCCTGACAATGGCAAGGAAACTGTGCATGCACTTGTGCCACTCGTACACCGCCAAGCACACTTTGCTTGAGCTGCAGCGTCAGAACGGTATCCCACAACATAGTCTTATTTGTGACGTTGCCACACGTTGGAATTCCACCCTCCGTATGTTGGACAGACTATACGAACAAAGAAAAGCCATCACGGATTTTTTGATACAAGCAGATAGGAGTACTCCCCTGTGTAACTTCAATGTGAACGAGTGGCAGCTCATACGTGACACCTGCCGTTTGCTGAGGCCCTTTGAGGAAGCCAAATATTTTTAGTCGCTCGAATTAAGCCATGAACGACTTAATTCCACTCCTACATTTACTCCAAAAAATGATTGAAAACATGGCTGGTCACGGCAATGGAAATGTTGCGCCTACATCAGAAAGCTACATGAGTCCTGAGAGGGATGAACTGGAGGAGGATGATTGGGGCAGAGCGGAGTGTTTCTGATCATTGGACAGGAGAGGAGGAGCAGCCAGAGGAGCTGGAGGGTTATTACGAGGGAGGCGAGAGAGAGGACCCAGACACACTGTGGCAGTATGCAGTGGAGATGGAGGCAGGCAATCCCAGCGAGTCACAAATGGCACGATGCATGCTGAGTTGCTTGCGTTGTGACCCCCGAATTGTCAAAATTTGTCAGCGCGATGACTTCTGGATCTCCACCTTATTAGACCCTCGCTACCAGCCCAGAATGGGGGCCTTTTTTACACCCACTGAGAGGGAGGACAAACTGACCTACTTCAGGGAGCTTCTACGTAGTCGGTTGGCCGATGCCTATCGGCCACATGGTCCATCCACTCGCAGGTCTGACTCGGGGGGGCCCTCTGCTCTCACCTTCCACTGCCACGGCTGCTGGGGAGGGGAGGGGTGGCAGGAGCAGTACCGACTCAATCAGCAGCAGCCTGAGTCTACAGTCGATGATGAGTAGCTTCCTTCAGCCGCATAGTGAAGCTACTTATCAGCAGCAGGTGGACATGGAGCAGGACCTGAACCAGAAGGTGGTGGCTTACCTCGACATGACCCTGCCAACAACCGTTGAAGATCCGCTGGACCTCTGGGCAGCCAAACTCGATTTATGGCCACAACTAGCGGAGTTTGCCCTGGAAAAGCTGTCCTGCCCGGCCAGTAGTGTGCCATCAGAGCGGGTGTTTAGTGCGGCCAGGGCAATAGTCACCCCAAGGCGAACTGGTCTGTCCACTAAAAATGTGGAGAGACTGACGTTTGTCAAGAGGAATCAGGGATGGATCAGCCAGGATTTCCAGCCACCAATGACAGATGGGTCCGAGTAGATTGACCATGCTCCTACAACAGAATTTTCTCTATTGTGGTTGGTTATGAAACCCTCTGGGGCAGACCTGGGCATTGTACTGCCCGTTTGCCACATACGGCCCTTTGATTGGCTCTGACCGGCCCAAGCTGATTGGGGGACAACTATGCTGCCTAATCTTGGGGACAACTAAGCTCCTAATCTGGGGGACATCTATGCTGCCTACTCTGGGGGACAACTATGCTCCTAATATGGGGAAAACTGATGCTTCCGGCCTTGGGCCTATATTTTTTTGAAGTTTAGCAGAAGCTAAATACATGCTTAATGCAAATGTAAACATTGATCTTTAAATGTAAGAGGTTATGAAAACCTCTTGGGTACTGCAAATGCATGCTCCAGACTCATTCTGTGTCTTTCAGGAACTACTTGCCTCCCTGGTGCCTCTGGCCTTGGGCCTTAAATTTTCGGATGTTTAGCAGTAGCTAAATACATGCTTAATGCAAATTTCAACAATGATCGTTAAATTCTCGGCGCTCTGCCAGGGCCTTCTCCTACCCCGCCTGGGCCAATCCAAGGACCTCACTAACAAACTCACTAATCCAATCGCTTATAGCGACGGGCGGTGTGTACAAAGGGCAGGGACTTAAAGGGGTAGTCCAGTAGTGAAAAACTTATCCCCTATCCTAAGGATAGGGGATAAGTTTGAGATCGCGGGGGGTCCGACCGCTGGGGCCCCCTGCGATCTCTCTGTACGGGGCCCCGGCTCTCCGCCGAGATAGCGGGTGTCGACCCCCGCACGAGGCGGCGGCCGACACGCCCCCTCAATACATCTCTATGGCAGAGCCGGAGATTGCCGAAGGCAGCGCTTCGGCTCTGCCATAGAGTTGTATTGAGGGGGCGTGTTGGCCGCCGCCTCGTGCGGAGGTCGACACGCTCCCTTCCCGCGGGCTGTCGGGACTCCGTACAGGAGATCACGGGGGGCCCCAGCGGTCGGACCCCCCGCGATCTGCAACTTATCCCCTATCCTTAGGATAGGGGATAAGTTGCTCACCACTGAATCACCACTGGACTACTCCTTTAATCAACGCCAGCTTATGACCCTCACTTACTGATAATTCCTCGTTTTAAGGTTAAATAATTGCAATCACAGATCCCTATCACGAACTAGTCTCAGTGTGCTACACGCACCTGTCATTGAAAGATAGAGACACGCTAATCCGTTCAGTGGAGCGCGCCTGCGGCCCCGGACATCTGAGGGCATAACACACCTGTTATTGCTCGATCTCAGGAGAAGCGGGGTTCATCATCGGGAGAAGAGAGTTGCAGGTTGCCCTTGAGTCAGAAAAGCGGTAGCACGGTTAGCAGTTAGCATGGTGTGGCAGTAGTGGAAATTTTGGAGCCAAACGTGCCCGGGGGAGACCACCTGCTTCGCGGCAGCTTACCTTTCCGGGAGTTAGCGGGTTACCAGCACCGGTTGATGAAAGATAGAGAAACGCTAATCCGTTCAGTGGAGCGCGCCTGCGGCCCCGGAAATCTGAGGGCATAACACACCTGGTATTGCTCTATCTCGCAATTGATCGTGCAAAGGTAGGGGGTTATTAAAGCCTCTTGGGTACTGCTGAGGCCTACTCCTGACTGCTCCTGGTGTAATGTATGGGGTAATTAAACACTCCTGGGTAGTGTTTTTTTATTTTTTATTTACTTAATTGAATTTTCCAGAATGCTAATCATTACACAGCGGAACGCTTGTTGCGTGACTTTTTTAATGAAAATGAAAAACGGACAGGGATTAACTCTGCTTCATCATTTTGGGCGAAAAAAGTCCTTTGGTGATCTGATCTTTTGGAGACAGATGCGCTTACACACATATTGAATTCAGCCACTATATGGTCTCCTGACACTGATGCCACCACCAGGCTCTGTCATTGTGCTGCTGTGCGGCAGTGATTCTAAGAGCGATGCCGGTAATCTGCATGCTATTCTGAATAACAGTAGTATTTCACTACCCCAGCACACTCCATATGGGTTTTAGGGCACAGCAAAGTGTTCTATACCCCTATAGAGGCTGTATGTAGGCTAGAAATAGCCTTTTTTAATATCGATTTGCTGCAAACAAATTCGGATCAAAACAAACTTTTCTGGAAAATTCGGCGAATCGGCCGAATCGAATTTTTGAAAAGTTCGCTCATCTCTAGTCGAGATAGAAGGTCGAGATAGGAGGTCGAGATAGGAGGTCGAGATAGGAGGTCGAGATAGGAGGTCGAGATAGGAGGTCGAGATATGAGGACGGGAAAGGAGGACGGGAAAGGCGGTTGGGATAGGAAGTCGTGATAGGAGGAAAGGATAGGATGTCGAGATAGGAGGAAAGGATAGGAGGTCTGGACAGGAGGACGGGATACGGGGTTGTGATATGACAACAATATAGGAGGACTGGATATGAAGTCAAAAGCTTCTTCCTTTGTTTATCTTCCTCCCCAACAAGGATTAGGAAGGAAAAACCGGGCAACGCCGGGTACTCAGCTAGTCTAATATAATATATATTATGTATATATGTATGTATATTATAAAACTCAATGTGTGTATGTTCCAGCATCACTTCCAAACCCGCTAAAGATATTAACATGAAACTTGGCACTCATGTTACTTATAGGTCAACAACAAACATATGATAGGTAATTTAACCCTTACTCACCCCCATTTGCCAGGGTCAGGGTTTCTGTTTAAAGTCCCATTCAAGTCTATGGGAATTACATTACTGCATAACTTCCAAACGGCTGGAGATATTTTGATGATACTTGGTCACGTGTTACTTATATATCCACTTAAAATATAGGATAGTTAATTTAA
Organism: Hyla sarda; assembly: GCF_029499605.1. NCBI lineage: Eukaryota > Metazoa > Chordata > Amphibia > Anura > Hylidae > Hyla > Hyla sarda. The sequence continues at coordinate 40,902,591 of NC_079194.1, forward strand.
CCCTTAAAGGGGTACTCCGCCCCTAGACATCTTATCCCCTATCAAAAGGATAGGGGATAAGATGTCAGATCGCCGGGGTCAGGCTGCTGGGGACCCCGGGGATCGCTGCTGCAGCACCCCGCTATCATTACTGCACAGAGCGAGATCGCTCTGCACGTAATGACGGGCAATACAGGGGCTGGAGCATCATTACGTCACGGCTCCGCCCCTCGTGACATCACGGCCCGCCCCGTCAATACAAGTCTATGGGAGGAGGCGTTGCGGTCGTCACGCCCCCTGCCATAGACTTGCATTAGGGGATGGGCCGTGATGTCATGAGGGGCGGAGCCATGACGTCACGCTGCTCCGGCCCCTGTATCGCCCGTCATTACGCACAGAGCGAACTCGCTCTGTGCATTAATGATGGCGGGGTGCCGCAGCGGGGATCCCCGGGGTCCCAGCAGCGGGACCGCGGTGATCTAACATCTTATCCCCTATCCTTTGGATAGGGGATAAGATGTCTAGGGGCGGAGTACCCCTTTAACTACCCCCATTTGTGAGGGTCAGGGTTTTTGTTTAAAGTCCCATGCAAATGTATGTTCCCACATAACTTCTGTACAGCTGGAGATATTTCAATACCTGGTACACATATATCAGGTCGGGATAGGAGGACGGGAAAGGAGGACGGGATAGGAGGCCGGGATAGGAGGCCGAGATAGGAGAACGGGATAGGAGGACGGGATATGGGGTTGGGATATGACAACAATATAGGAGGACTTGATATGAAGTCAAAAGCTTCTTCCTTTGTTTATCTTCCTCCGCAACAAGGATTAGGAAGGAAAAACCGGGCAACGCAGGGTACTCAGCTAGTGTGTGTGTGTGTGTATATCTATATATATCTCAATGTGTGTATGTATGTTCCAGCATCACTTCCAAACCCGCTAAAGATATTAACATGAAACTTGGCACACATGTTACTTATATGTCAACAACAAACATAGGATAGGTAATTTAACCCTTACTTACCCCCATTAGCCAGGGTCGGGGTTTTTATTTAAATTACCATACAAGTTTATGGGAAATATATATAACTGCATAACTTCCAAACAGCTGAAGATATTTCGATAATACTTGGTCACATGTTACTAACTGTATGTCAAATAAAAATATATAATAGTTAAATTAACCCCTAACCTGCCCCCATATGTGAAGGATGGGGTTTTCATTTCAAGTCCCATACAAGTATTTAGGACTTCTAGTGCCTTACTCCACAAGCTCCGCTCTGCATCTCCTGGTGAATGTGTCAATCCGGCTGGTAAGCCACATCCTCCCTGCATTCCATGCCCCATCTCACAAAGACACACCCACCTTTTAAAGCACACCCCTTTTATTTTCAGCTTACAATATCTTTACCACAACGCAGCCCCATCTGAGGATGGAATATGAGGATTAGAAATGAGGATTAGCTATGGGGACGGGATATGAAGATGGGATAGGAGGTCGGGATATGAGGATGGAATATGAGGATGAGATATGAGGACAGGCTATGAGGTTGGGATATGAGGTAGGGATATGGGGACATTATATGGGGACGGGATATTAGATCGGTCTAAGACGTCAGAAAATAGGGAGGGGATATATGGATGGGATATGAGTTCGGGATATGAGAACAGGATATAGGGACAGGATAGGGGGTTGAGATATGAGAGCAAAATATGAGGACAGGATATGAGGTCGGAATATGAGGAGGGGATATGGAGTCAGGATTTAGGGATGGGATATGAGGACAAAAACTTCCTCCTTTTTTGCTTTTCCTCCCCCACAAGGACAAGGTAGGAAAAACCAGGCAGCATCGAGCACAGCTAGTAGATTTATAAAAACCTTGATCTTATGCTGCATTAAATAAAAGAACATCCCCAAGTACCTCTGCTCATGACATTAAATGTATTTTTATAGACATACTGTATATAAACATTCAGCTTTATAGGTGTGCATATATTATTAGAATGTGCATTGGAAGAAGCATAGTAAATACATTTTGCACCAGAACAAAGCTCAGTACATAAGCACAGTACCAGAACCCAGCTAAGTACATAAATACCATATCAAAACCAATAAATAAATGTAGAACTACAACTAAACTTAGTGAATAAATGCTTTATTAGGTTGCATCACAGTAAAGAAATATGGCACCAGAACTAAACTTAGTAAATGAATAGGGTAGCAAAACAAAACTTAGTTACTTAACCCTTTAAAGGTATACTCCACCCCTAAACATCTTATCCCTTATCCAAAGGAGTCGGCCGCTGGGACCCCCCACGATTTTAAGCACGGCACCTCACGGAGTAAACTCCGTGCCGGATGACGGGCAACCACAACCGTCATGCTGCCTCCATTCATATCTATGGGATGAGGTGTGACGGCTTTGTACTAGCCATCACGCGCCCCCTCCCATAGAAATGAATGGAGGGGGGCGTGGCGTGACATCACGAACACAGAAGCTCCAAGCTTCCTTGTTCAGAATGCTGCCGTGCTGGCCCAGAGATCTCGGGGGTATCAGTGGGTAGACCCCCTGAGATCAAACATATCCTCCCCTATCCTTTTGGATAGGGGATAATATTTCTAAGGGCAGAGTATCCCTTTAAGGACAACAGGATTTCTCCTTTTTCTCATTTAACCCCTTAAGGACTCAGCCCATTTTGGCCTTAAGGACTCAGACAATTTAATTTTTAAGTTTTCATTTTTTCCTCCTCGCCTTCTAAAAATCATAACTCTTTTATATTTTCATCCACAGACTAGTATGAGGGCTTGTTTTTTGCGCGACCAGTTGTCCTTTGTAATGACATAACTCATTATATCATAAAATGTATGGCGCAACCAAAAAAACACTATTTTTGTGGGGAAATTAAAACGAAAAACGCAATTTTGCAAGGTTTCGTTTTCACGCCGTACAATTTATGGTAAAAATGACGTGTGTTCTTTATTCTGAGGGTCAATACAATTAAAATGATACCCATTATTATTTACTTTTATATTATTGTTGCACTTAAAAAAAATCACAAACTTTTTAACCAAATTAGTACGTTTATAATCCCTTTATTTTGATGACCTATAACTTTTTAATTTTTCCGTATAAGTGGTGGTATGGGGGCTCATTTTTTGCGCCATGATCTGTACTTTTTTTTGATACCACATTTGCATATAAAAAACTTTTAATACATTTTTTATATATTTTTTTTTTTTATAAAATGTATTAAAAAAGTAGGAATTTTGGACTTATTAATTTTTTTTTTCGTTCACGCCGTTAACCGTACGGGATCATTAACATTTTATTTTAATAGTTCGGACATTTACGCACGCGGCGATACCAAATATGTCTATAAAAAAAAAAATTGCGCTTTTTGGGGGTAAAATAGGAAAAAACGGACGTTTTATTTTTTTATTGGGGGAGGGGATTTTTCACTTTTTTTTTACTTTTACTTTTACATTTTCTTACTTTTTTTTTTACACTTGAATAGTCCCCATAGGGGACTATTCATAGCAATACCATGATTGCTAATACTGATCTGTTCTATGTATAGGACATAGAACAGATCAGTGTTTTCGGTGATCTTCTCCTCTGGTCTGCTCGAAGGAGGAGAGGAGAGGGGACCTCCGTGCGGCGTTCTGAATGATCGGATCCCCGCAGCAGCGCTGCGGGCGATCCGATCATTCATTCAAATCGCGCACTGCCGCAGATGCCGGGATCTGTATTGATCCCGGCACCTGAGGGGTTAATGGCGGACGCCCACGAGATCGCGGGCGTCGGCCATTGCCGGCGGGTCCCTGGCTTCGATCAGCAGCCGGGATCAGCTGCGCATGACACGGGCATCGCTCCGATGCCCGCGGTTATGCTTAGGACGTAAATGTACGTCCTGGTGCGTTAAGTAACACCGCACCAGGACGTACATTTACGTCCTGCGTCCTTAAGGGGTTAAAGGAGTACTCCGGTGTAAAAAAATGTTTTTATTTTCACATCAACTGGTGCCAGAAAGTTTAGCAGATTTGTAAATTACTTCTATTTAAAATTCTTAATCCTTCCAGTACTTATAAGCTGCTGTATTCTACAGAGGAAGTTCTTTTCTTTTTGAATTTCCTTTTTGTCAGACCACAGTGCTCTCTGCTGACTCCTCTATCCTTGTGGTTTGCTATGGGGATTTGCCCCTGCTCTGGACAGTTCCTGACATGTACAGCTACAGAGTTGCAAACATCAGCAGTTAGGGCATTAGGAAAAAATACCATATATTTGCTTACTGTGAGAGATGTTTGTAGACCTTTATCCTCATTTATGCGTGAAGGTGTTTTTAAACCTTCCATGGCGATGTGATTAGTTAGGCTGGATTCACATATATCAGTTGTCTGGCACAGTTTCCCTCTGGCGTGCACCGGAGGAAAACTGATGCTAAAACTGATCCCATTCATTTGAATGGGACCGTTCACAATTTTGACGCCAGATGGTTGGACACGCCAGAGGGCATCGGACAGCTGTCCAGAAACAATGGATGCAAGATGCCATACAACTGATGACAACTTGTCATCAGTTGTGGCATCAGTTGACTGGAGATCTAGGCTGAGATCACTATGCCAGATGCTGGACATACGTGAACCCAGCCATGCAATATTCAGTCAGACACAGTGCTCTCTGTTGCCACTTCTGTCCATGTCAGGAACTGTCCAGAGCAGCATAGGTTTTCTATGGGGATTTTCTCCTGCTCTGGAGAATTCCTGACATGGACAGAGGTGGCAGCAGAGAGCACCATATCTGACTGGAAAGCCTACATGACTTCCTTTAGGGTATACAGCAGCTGATAAGTACTGTAAGGCATGATATTTTTGCATAGAACTAATATACACATTTGTATAACTTCCTGGCACCAGTTAGTTTAAATGCATTTTTTTTCTCCAGAATTCATCCTTAATAGAACCAATTCCATATTCACCCTCAATTTTATTCTCTTTGAGGGGAATTTATCATTCTATTTAGAGGTTTTTTTCTGTGTGTGTGTGTATTTTTTATGCAAAAATTTGCGCAAGAGTTTTTTTGTGCTTTTTGCACAAAATCTGAAAGAATTCTTCATAGCCATGTCTATGGTTAAGTTTACCATATAGCACTTTCTACTGTAGAATCAAATTTATTGACTGCATTTTTTTTAAACACAAAAAAAATGTGCAAAAGCACTCTCGGAGGACACGTACCAAAGTGTCAGAAAACTTCTGAGAATGTGAAACTTGTGTTCCCCTTTGCATTTTGAAAACATAATATATTAACTATTTTGGGACAGTTAGGACTACTACTCCCATCATGGGCAGACTCTGCCCATGATGGGAGTTATAGTCCAGGGGCTGGGGGGCAGATCGCACTGGGTCATTCTCCAGAGACCCGCTGCGATCTGGCAGACACTGTGCTCTCGGCAGGGAACACTGTATACGGTGTCTACATTCATAATCCCCGCCTCCTGAAGAATTATGAGAGCTGTACACAGGAGCTAGCGGGGAGCGTACTGGAGCTGCCGGCTTGTACAGTTAATAAATGCGGATCGCAGCAGGCTTCTGGAGCCCCTCTACTATAACTTCCATCATGGACAGAGGCTGTCCCGTGATGGGAGTAGTTGTAGTACCGCAGTGCTGGGTGATGGCACTTGCACATCCCCCGGCTGCGGGACTTTTAGGACCACTACTCCCATCATGGACAGAATCCATTCATGATGCGAGGTCATTCTGCTTAGACCCACTTTAATCCGCATTTGTTAAGTTAACAAGCCCGAGGCACATGCGGCTACAATACGCTCCCCAATGGGTCCATATGGGGAATACTGTATAGACTGTCATAATTCATAATCCCCACCAGCGGGAGACCAGAGCTCTGATTGGTGAATAGCTTTTCACCAATCAGAGCTCCCGTCTCCCAGGCGGGGTTTATGTATTATGACAGTGTATACAGGATCCGGTGAGGAGCGCAGTGTAGCTGCATCTGCCGACAGCTTGTTAACTTAATAAATGTGAAGTGGGTCTCAGCAGAATGACTTGCTGCGATCTTCACCTCAGCCCCTGGACTATAACTCCCATCATGGATAGTCTGTATATGATGGGAGTAGTAGTCCTAAACGTCCCGCAGCCAGGGGATGTGCAAGTGCATCCCTCAGACTCTGTCCTATGATGGGAGTAGTAGTCCAAGGGCAGAGTGACAGATCGAAAGGGGGTATCACTCCTGAGACCCCCTGCGACCTTTAAGGCTCCTCCCCTAGTGATGACGTCATTAGGAGTTGGAGCTACACTGTCTAGTCCTGACTCTGTTCTCATTATGCGTTTTGCATAATGGGAACAGAGACCATTATGCCCAGTGTGTTCCCAAACAGGGAGATTCCAGCTGTTTCTCATCTACAGCCCCCATGATGGGAGTTGTAGTTTAGCAACAATTGCAGGCTCCCTGTTTAGGAACACGCTGCAAAATTTACTAACCCATATTTCTTGTTCTTTTCTTCTCATTTCGAATACATAAATGCGGAGGACTATGTCAGATTCGGTGGACTGCAACGATAACCAGTGTTTTTTTTTATTTTTTATTTTTTTTCAATAAAATGGGTAACCAGGGCTGTGGGGGAGTGTTTTATTTAAATATATATTATTTTTTTCAAGTTGTGTTTTTTATGATTGCATTTTCAGGCTTAGCAGTGGAAGCTGTCTTATAGACGGAATCCCTTACTAAGCTGGGTTCCCCCACTTTATTCAGTATCAGCCAGATACCAACCAAGCAGCAACAGTTACCAGAGTTGGCGAGGACCAACGTTATCATTGTTACTGGTCCTGCCCAGCCTAAATAACGCAAGCCTGTTACTGCCATTTTTGACGCTCCAGGCCTGTTGGTACCGGCTCTTTCTGGCACCCCTGTGGCGGTGTGTACTGGGGTAATAATTGAGGGTTAGCGCTAGCTGATTTTGGGGCTGATTTTGGCTTAGTAATGGATTCTGTCTGCAAGACGGCCTTCACTACCGCAGTATGCCTGAAAATACAATTGTAAAAAACACAACACATTGAAAAAAAAAATTATTTAAAAAAAGACACTCCCCCACAGCCCTTGTTAACCCTTTTATTGACATTAAAAAAACGCTCTTCACCATTGCAATCCACCGAATCTGACGTAGTCCTCCGCATTCACGTATCTAAAATGAGAAGAAAAAACAAACAAAACTACAACCATTTCTGTAATTTATACACTATAAAAAAGCTGGTGTGACATTTTTAATTTAAACTGAACTCTCACCCTTTTGAAAATATCATGTAAAGCAGACGATATACGTGGACACACCTACTTTTACAAAACTTACGTGAACAGTGTAAACCACGGCACAAAGCTCTTTGAAAATGTGGTCGATACTTTTCGCGCCAAATTTTTTTTGGGGGGGCGCAACATTCTTTGAGAATCTCCCCCTCTGTGTACTTCATAAAGATTTATGATTTTACTCTTGTGCAGAGTTTTGTTCAGCACAAACTGCTGCTCCAGTACTTCTAGCTATGTAAGCAGTGTACTGCGGGAAAATGTCACAGCTCTATGAAGTGAGCTGTAGAGAAGGAGTGCACAGTAGAGCGAGGGGGGGGGGTTCTATATTTGCACAAAATTTATCAAAGGACGTGCACAACTTTAGTAAATCTTGAGCAGGAGTGTAAATTAGACAAACAGTGTAAAGGGGTAGATCTGTGTCTACAAAAGACACCTAATGATAAATCTCCCTCTTTGTTATTATGTTATGTATTTAAATATTATTAGTGGCACATGTAATGTTTTCTGTAAACAAAACTCGTCAAAGGGAAAAAAAAATATTTAAAGGTATTTTGAAAATGTCAAAGCCTTTAGTCTGTACCAAGTGAGAATTTGTAAGGCAACCTACCTGCACATTTTTTTTATAAAAATTCTAAGTCAATTCCCTTTGAACAATGTAAAGCACTTGTCAGTTATGAAGCCTGTCACGATCACACCCTATCGGTTAAGCCAAGACGCTAGAGAGAGTGGGATGGTGCAAAGGTTAAAGCCGCCAGACCTCTGGGTATCCACTAGAAGTCCCAGCAAGTCACCAAATTAACCCTTAGATAAACATGTTTCCACCCGAGCTGCCTTCAGAAAGGTGAGCTCATATATTTAGAGATCAAAGACCAGAGCTGATTAATTAAACATTTAATCTGATAAAAGGTATCACAGTGCTGACTATATAAAAATACAGAAACAAATGACATACAGTTACAAAAATATATAAAAGAGTTTAGCAAGTTCAGAAAGCAAAAATGAAGTTCTTACAGCGTAATAGTATAGTAGTCCATGAGTGAGTCTCCAGCTGCTCTTAGGATGGTCTTGTCAGCTTGGGGCACAGATATTAACAACTGCCTCTAGCATTGTTACATATTATATATCTCCTTTTTGGAGGGACTCCATTCCCCCCTCCCCTCTGGTCCCACCAAGGGGGGGGGGGGGCATCTCTTATCTCATATATGGGACCAGAGACCCCTTACATCCTGCTACTTCAAAGAAACTCCTGACTTCAAAAAGAGGAAAACAGCAGACAGGCCCCAATTGACTGCAATACACAAAAACAAAGGATACACCGTCTGAATGACCCCTCACCCCCCAGGTCTTAGTTTACACATAGATGCAATTATAAAACACATGTATGTTTCCATAATCAGGCCTTGGGCCTGACAAAGCCAAATTCACCTTGAGCCTTTTAGTTAAGAAAAAAAGGATAAAAAAACATAACAGAATAAAATGAAAAGTTATACATCAGATGAAGCCGAACCTAGCCTAGGTAAGTCATTTATTTTTATATGAGTGAAGAAAGTTAATCATTATTTCATTATGGACTCCTATACGAGCGGACTGAAGTTATTCCAGATAAGAATAGTAATTAGATTCCGCTCACCATGACCACATGTCCTGAAATGGCCAAAATGGTTTTTCGTTATTGGAAGCATGTGAAATTTCTACTACAAGTGAGACTTCCATTTATTTCTCACTGGGAAGCAGATTGTGCTGTCTAACTGGCTTATGGTAATTCAGCTTGTTAAAAAAAACAAAAGTTTAAAACTGAAAATGTTAAATTGAATCTGACTCTGATCTACAGTAGGGCAAAAAAGTATTTAGTCAGCCACCAATTGTGCAAGTTCTCCCAATTAAAAAGATGAGAGGCTTGTAATTTTCATCATAGGTATACTTCAACTATGAGAGACATGATGACAAAAAAAATCCATAAAATCACATTGTCTGATTTTTAAAGAATTTTTTTTGCAAATGATGGTGGAAAAAAAGTATTTGGTCAATAACAAACAAGCAAGATTTCTGGATTTCTTCATACTTCAAACTCCACTATGGCCAAGACCCAAGAGCTGTCGGAGGCAGCAAAAAAAAATAAAAATGTAGGCCTGAAAAGATGAGCGAACTTTTGAAAAATTTGATTTGGCAGATTCGCCAAATTTATTTGTGGCAAATCTATATTAAAACCGCTATTTCTGGCCTACAGAGAGCCTCAATAGGGGTGTAGAACACTTTGCTTTGTTCTAACAGGCATATGGAGTGTGCTGGGATAGTGAAATAATACTGTTATTCAGTATGACATGCAGATTACAGGCATCGCTTTTAGAATCACTGCAGCAGAGAGCCTGGAGGTGGCATCAGTATGAGGAGACCATATAGTGGCTGAATGACACAGCGTGGAGGTGTTGACAGCATGAGGACACCATATAGTGGATGAATGGCACAGCGTGGAGGTGTTGACAGCATGAGGACACCATATAGTGGATGAATGGCACAGCGTGGATGAGGCTGAAGCATGAGGACTCCATATAGTGGCTGAATGACAGCGTGGAGGTGTTGGCAGCATGAGGAGACCATATAGTGGCTGAATGACACAGCGTGGAGGTGTTGGCAGCATGAGGAGACCATATAGTGGCTGAATGACACAGCCTGGAGTTGGCAGAAGCATCAGGAGACCATTGAAATGTAAGATTTTTAAATAAAAAATTAAGATTTTTAAATTGAAATGGAGTATTGTGAATTTGAAATTTTAACTCCCAAGTTTTAGAGGTGGCTGAAGAATGAGAAGACCATATAAAGGCTAAATGACACAGTGTGGAGGTGTTGGAAGCATGAGGAGACCACATAGTTGCTGAATGACACAGCCTGGAGCTGGCAGCAGCATGAGTAGATGCTAGGGCTTCACAATCCCTAAGATTAAAAGATGAATTTTGAAATTTAAATTGAAGATTTCTGGTAGCTAGTGCTACCATAAAAATGTTTAGGCCCAGGCCCAGCAGCATCGGCAAACCATATATTGGCTGAATGACACAGCCTGGAGGTGGCTGAAACATGAGGAGACCATTGAAATTTAAGATTTTTAAATAGAAATGTAAGATTTTGAAATTGAGGCTTTTAAAATTGAATGTCAGAACCTATAAGGTTAAAAGATCCTGACAGGTTCTTTGTTGTTGTTTGTTGCTGTTGCCCAGCTGTCCGGACTGGTCAGCTGACCTTGATTGGAGCACCTATTCTGGCTCCATATAAGTTGGCAGTCTACTCCCAGTCAGGGCTTGCTAAAGAGCTTGTACTCTAGCTAGCTGTCCTCTATATTTGTTATATCTGGCTTTTTGAACCTTTGGCTCCTCTCTCTGACTATTCTCTCTGGTATTACCGATTTTGTATTGTGACATCTTCTGGCTTCAGACGGGATAGCTGACATTTGACTTATTATGTGAGTGTTTCGTTTTTCTTTGTTAGTCTGTCTGTTATCCTACTGTCCCTGGACCTAGTCTGTGTCATGTTCGTTTATTATTTTGACAATTACTGTATGCCCCTCACGTATATAGGAAGGGACTGTCTTTGTGGTTACCGACCTGTCGTTTGGGGAGTAGGCAAGGACAGGGGAGCGGACGAAAATAGTGGGCGCTCCTTCCCTGCCCATTCCTGACATAGCAAGCCCAGATACCTGCAATTGCTCTGTTCCTGCATTATGGAAGCAATGCCTGCTTTGGTGGAGCAAATGCAGGGCTTTACTCAGTTGGTCCAGGATTTAGCTGAGAAAGTACAGCAGCAAGAGTCTTCTCAATCTCAGTCTAAAATAAAGCAGGACTTGACTGAGAGACTTGAACATCAGGAGCAGCTGAATCCGAGGTTGTTTACCAGAATCTTAGAGCTTCTGCTTCCGCTCCTGTGGAGCCACAAGTTAGTCTCCCTGACTGATTTTTGGGTAACCGCAAAATGTTCAAAACCTTTTGTGAGAGCTGCAAATTGTACTTCCGGTTAAGGCCTTACACATCTGGTACCGAGGCCCAAAGAGTGGGTATCATTATGTCTCTTTTGCAAGGGGGTCCCCAGGAATGGGTATTTTCCCTTGGTCCCAATGCTCCGGAGTTGTCCTCTGTGGACGCCTTATTTGCGGGATTGGGTCTTTTGTACGATGAAGCGGACCGCGCTGCATATGCTGAGAGTCAATTGCGTACATTAAAGCAAGGTCGCAGACCAGTAGAGGAGTACTGTGCAGATTTTAGAAAGTGGTGTGTGGCCTCCAACTGGAAGGCTCCAGCCTTGATTTGTCAGTTCAGACTAGGGTTATCTGACACCTTAAAGGACATGCTTGTTACATATCCTTCTCCTGACACCCTTGACCAAGCCATGACTCTAGCTGTACGTTTGGATAGACGTTTGCGAGAACGCAAATGGGAGTGTTCTTCATCCTCTGTCTCTTCTGTCCTGCTTGATTCCTGTCCTATTACCAAATCTATCCCTGAGGATGAACCTATGCAGATAGGGTCCATTTGTTCCCCGGTAGAACGCAAGAGGTTTCCTCAACTCTATGGCCTGTGTTTCTACTGTGGAGAGGACACTCATTTCATCAACTCCTTCGTCATATAGTCGCTAAATTCGCATATTCGTAATATTCGCGTTGCATATGCAAAAATTAGCATAAACGAAAATTTGCATGTACAAAAATTAGCATATGCAGAAATTAGCATTAGCGAAAATTTGCATATGCAGAAAATTGCATATACAAATTTTCACGCGAAAATTTGTACGCCAGTCTCACACAGTAGTATTAGAGCCTTCTTTACACCACACAAGCTGGAAGCAGAGAGGGAAGATCACTGTGATGTGTACTGTGAAAAAAAAAAAACGAATATTCGCAATTACGAATATATAGTGCTATATTCGCGAATATTCGCAAATATGCGATATTCGCGAATAAAATTTGCATTGCGAATATTCGCGAGCAACACTAGTGGCCACATGGGTGCACAGGTATGTCATCCCTCTTAGAGAACTATACCTTGCAGAGTTCTGCTGGAGAGCATTTTCATACTAATGTAAAATCTGATTTTACTTCTAAGAGTATTATGAAGCCTGTTTTGCATCAGCCTCTGGTTAAATAGGCATCTTGTGACATCATTAGCAATAAGAGTGTGGAGAGCACTCCAGTTGATATGCGGTCATAGGGTAGTAATGAGGATCTGGAGGATGACTGTGAGGACACCAATGAATGGTGTGATTTGGAAGAGGAGTTTACAGATGAAGACATTGATGGTCCATCTGTATCCAAGTCAAGAGCTCTTTACTCTCAGATTGTGAATGGTCCGGTTGGACTTATTGTGTGAGTGTTTAGTCTTTCTTTTGTAAGTTTGTCTGTTATCCTACTGTCCCAGGACCTAGTCTGTGTCATTGTAGTTTATTATTTTGACAATTATGCCCCTCAAGTATATAAGAAGGGACTGTCTTCGTGGTTATGGACCTGTTGTTTAGGGCAGGTATGTAAGTAGGCAGGGACAGGGGAGCAGGCGAGAATAGAGTGTACTCCTTCCCTGCCCATATGTGACATTGAAATTTAAACTACCAAGTTTTAGTGTCCCGTACCCCAACGTGTGGGTACAAAGGAACAAATATAAAAAGGAGCAACATGTCACATGGCAGCACAATGACAGAGCCTGGAGGTGGCATCAGTAGGAGGAGATCATATAGTGGCTGAATGACTGCCTGGAGTTTGTGGCAGCAGGGAGACCATATAGTGTCTGGCACAGCCTGTAGGTAGCTGAAGCATGAGGAGACCATATAGTGTCTGAATGGCACAGCCTGGAGGTGGCTGAAGCATGATTAGACAATATATTGGCTAAATGACACAGCATGGAGGTGTAGACAGCATGAGGAGACCATATAGTGGCTGAATGGCACAGCCTGGAGTTGACAGAAGCATGAGGAGACCATTGAAATTTAAGAATTTAAAAGTGAAATTTAAGATTTTGAAATTTAAATTGAAGATTTTGAAATTTTAATTTTAACTCCCAAGTTTTAGTGCCCCAGGCCCCGGTGTGTGGGTACAAAAGACCAAATCAAACAGAGTCACATGTCACATGGCAGCACAATGACAGAGCTTGGAGGTGGCATCAGTATGAGCAGACCATATAGTGGCTGAATGACTGCATGGAGTTTGTGGCAGCATGGGGAGACAATATAGTGTCTGAATAGCACAGCCTAGAGCTGGCAGCAGCATGAGTAGACACTAGGGCTTCACAATCCCTAAGATTAAAAGATGAATTTTGAAATTTATATTGAATATTTATGGTAGCTAGTGCTACCATAAAAAATGTTAGGCCCAGGCCCAGAAGCATTAGAAAACCATATGTTGGCTGAATGACACAGCCTGGAGGTGGCTGAATCATGTGGAGACCCTATAGTGGCTTAATGGCACAGCCTAGAGGTGGCTTAAGCATGAGGAGACTATATAGTGACAGAATGGCAAAGCCTGGATGTGGTTGAAGCATGAGGATACCATATAGTGTCTGAATGGCACAGATTGGAGTTGGCAGGCACATGAGGAGACCATCGAAATGTAAGATTTTTAAATTTAAATGTAAAATTTTGAAATTCAGGAATTTTAAATTGAAATTATAACTCACAAGTTTTAGTGTCCCAGACTCCAGCGTGTGGGTACAAAGGACCAAATTTAACAAGGAGTCACATGGCAGCACAATGAAAGAGCCTTGAGATGGCAGCAGCAGCATGAGGGCCATGCCAATTGAGGGTTGAGTCTGAGGAATCCACTGACTGTTGACTGGGGGGTGTCGGATGTCACTTTGGATAAAGTGGTTGACCGAGTGAACCGATCAATCACAGCTGCAGTGTTGCTGGTCAAGACATGACTGCTTGCTGATACCGGGAGCTCAGACCTCTCGCTGCGACTCCGGCTGTCATTCGCCCCTACTCTGCTGCTGCCTGCGCCTGATTAATTTAGTATCGTGGAACGATTAGAGTGCGTTGATAAAGTCATCAACATTTCAGGTGAGGAATTACCAACTAGTTGCATGTCAGCACTGTCTAAGGGTCTCATTTATGGGTTGCATGATGATATAGTGCAATTTGAGGTGCAATTTAAAGCAACTAGAAAGATTAATTTATTTAAGGATAAGACCTCAACTCCTGCTAAACCATGCAAAGGAACTATTCCCTGCCAGATTTGTCCACTCGGCTTTAGTGCCGTACATGGCTTTGATGCTGAGCATAATGAGTTTGTGCGGTTGCTAGCAGAATTATCTGAATATGCAGGAAAGGTGACACATGTTGAATCCACTCAAGCTACATTCACAGGAGGCAATCCCTCATCCTTTCACTTTCCCATAACAACTGGATCCCATATTGATTTGTTTACGAAGACTGTATTGAGTAACATGAAATGTTCAATTTAATCTGAAAGAGAAACAAATCTTACAAGAGATGAGCGAATTGAAGCTGACGAACCTGAATTTGTTACGTATTTCATGAAATATTCAATTTGCAACGAATGTGAATATTGACGCGATACTATCTCGCAAATCGCTTCAATAAACTCCATTTACTGCAGTCCAGGCTCCAGGGCATCTAAAATGGCGAATCCACATGTCAGTACATCGGGCAAGGAATGCTGGGAAGGCAGGAAGGCAAGGTGGGAAGGGAAGTAGGCGGGATGACCCTGAATCACATACAGGATGCAGCCTATCAGTAGCCAGTCACCCCTGTGATGTCACAGCCCTATATATTCGGCAGCCATTTTGTGGCTTGTCCTATGATTCATTACACTGCAGAGAGATAGGATGGACGTCGCTATGTGTGTGTTACACCGAAAAGCTCATTCCAGCAGCAATTCACATCCTAGTCACATCAGTGTTCTGGTGGACAGAGAGCAGTGTTTTTTTTTTTTCACTGAAAAGGATTTTTACTGTGGGCATTAACCTCCCAGTCACTTTCTTCAGCATTGTATTACCGAGAGGGACAGATAGCTGTTTGTTGCCTCATACATTTCAACAAGCTGCCTCAACTTCATAGACCTTTGCAGAGGAGGCAGGAATAAATTTTCAGCGCAATTCTGTGTATTTGTTCCACAACAAATCATCTGCTGGTTATACGAATCTGTAGATGGTATAATACCCAGCAGTCCATTCCTAATAGTCTTTGACAGAGTGCAATGTTGTGTTTAGTACACAGCTTTTTTGTGCCTCAGCACTGTTGTGTACTGCTGGTGTTGTGCAAAAATAGGATTTTTTTTAAAGCATACTGTAACACATTTTTCTGCATACCATATACATACATCTAGTAGTGTACTATTTTGTACCTGTTAATCTGTCAAGGGCCTAGATACTGTGAAAGGACAGCCAAAAGTAATCAACGGCTGGTGTTTTACAAAATATGGAATTTTTAAGCGTACTGTAGCACATTTTTATATACCACATACTTAAATCTCTACATACTGTGAAAGTCCAGGTAAAAGTAATCACCGGCTGGTGTTTTACAAAAATATGTAACTTTAAGCGTACTGTAGCACATTTTTCTGCCCTCATAAGTGCATACCACATACCTACATCTCTAAGTAGTGTACTATTATTTACTTGCTAATCTGTTGTGGGCCTACATACTGTGAAAGTTCAGGGAAAAGTAATCTAACAATCTAAAGTCATCTAACATTTTCTAACATAAGTTTTTTTTAAGTGTACTGAACCGCATTTTTCTGCCCTCATAAGTACATACCTGATACCACATACCTACATTTAAGTAGTGTACTATTTTGTACCTGTTAATCTGTCAAGGGCCTACATACTGTGAAAAAGTACTCACCGGCTGGTGTTGTACTCAGATTATTTTTCAAGTGTACTGTAGCACACTTATCTGTAGAGATGTAGCGAATTGTTCGCCGGCAAACAGTTCCCAGCGAATTTAGCATGTTCGCGTTCGCCTCGCCGGGCGAACATATGTGAAGTTCGATCCGCCCCCTATACTTTAACATTGCGGTAAACTTTGACCCTGTGATTCATAGTCAGCAGACACATTGCAGCCAATCAGCAGCAGTCCCTCCCTTCCAGACCCTCCTACCTCTTGCACAGACGCCATTTTACCCTCATTTAGCATGCTGCAGGCTTAGGAAGTGGAGGGTCAGAGAAGCTGCTCCTGCTGTATAGGGAAAGCGATAGCTAGGTTGCTGCTAGGTGGTGTGTTCAGGGTCCAGTTTACTCCTAAAGCACTAGTGTAACATCTGCTTTAAGGACAGCACCCAAAAAAGCCCTTTTTAGGGCTCAAATATCAGTCCGTGTGTCTTGCAACAGCTGAAGGCACCCTGGTTGGGAGGGAACTGTTGGTTAAAAGGGGTACTCCAGAATCAAACTTAAGTTCCTTCAAGCAACTATCTACTACAGTATTAAAAGGGCTGAAAGATATCAGTCCGTGTTTTTTGCAACAGCTGGAGGCACCCTGGTTGGGGACCACTGCTTAAAAGGGGAACTCTGCTGGCAAGCTTTTTTGCTCATTGTCACACTAGTATAAATCATATTTTGGTGTGACAGTTGTGCAAATTTAAAAAAAATACCTTTTTTGGCTGTTAAATAAAACCAGTCACTGTCAGTTCACGTCACAGTTGCTTGTTTTTTTTTGCCTGCAGAGCAAATTGTGTCACCCTAGTGAAAATCACATTTGGTGTGACAGTTGTGCAAAAAAAAAAAAAATACCCTTTTTGGCTGTGAAATAATCAGTTATTTCACTTCACACTTGGGAGTCTTTTGGCCCTTAGGGCTCATTGTCACACTAGTGCAAATCATCTTTGGGGTGGCCGACCATAGTGTAAATTTGAAAAAAAATATACCTTTTTTTGGCTGTGAAATAAAATCAGTCAGTTCACTTCACACTTGGACTCATTGTCACACTAGTGCAAATCATATGTGGTGTGACCACTGTGTAAATTGGAAAAAAAAAAATCCTTTTTTTGGCTGTGAAATAAAATCAGTCAGTTCACTTCACACTTGGGAGTTTTTGGGCCTGCTGGGCTCATTGTCACACTAGTGCAAATCATATGTGGTGGGACAGTTGTGTAAATTTAGCAAAAAAAATATACAATTTTGACTGTAATAGATTGAATAGCAGTTAGTTGTCTGCAAGCGTGTGTGTCAGGCCTACAGCGTCTATTCTACGTCTACGTCTGTCAAGGACATGTTTGAGCGTAAGATGCCAATGTCACAAGGTCACCCCCTAGCCCGGCGTCTGACAGCTGGCTTGTCTGAACTCATAGCCCGCCAGCTTTAAAAAAAATGTATTACAATTTTTTTTTTTTTTTTTATAAATAAAAATGGAAACATTTTTTTTAAAAATTGCAAATTTTTTTTAAAGCAATTGGGACACCTCAGTGGAAGGTACTCGGCCAACATTTCTTTGCACAAAAGGCAATCCCCAACCGGTAATCGATTGTGCAACAGGAAGTAATGGCATGTCTGGCACACAGTGTTTTAACATTAGTGTTGAGGGATTAGCCAATGTCATTGTATACATCTGCCACAGTAGTGCACCTACATTTCTGTATTGTATTATTCTAAATGTTACACATCCACACCGTTTATCTGGTGTAGGATTCTATTGTGGCACTTGTAGTCCGCTGCAGGCATCCTCCATTGTATGCATTTTTATGCTGGGGATCGCCCCTAGCAACGGACTACAAGGGCAGGATCTGCTCCCCCAGTATATATGCACAACTGCATTTGGGGTTGAGCACCTCCAGCCATTTGAGACCACGTTTTTTGTTGTTGTTTGTAAATTTATACGTGGAGGTGTGTAAACTCCATATGTTAATGTGCCTTGAACATTTTCCAGGCAGCATTAGGATTGCACCTGTGAGGCCATGCACCTATATCAGCCAACTTGGGTGGGGCTTGTAGCCTCTCTCCCCCCTTCCATTGTATGTGTGCTTAGTCACGCTGGAGGGAACTGGGAGCAGGCTACATGTCGACCTAGTGCTGCTGTAATTGCCCACTGGCCCCTGGTTTTTGCTTATTACGCACAGGTAGGTTGGCGTTAGGTCCCGTGCCATCTGAGAAACCTTGGCGTTGGTGTGCGGGCTCTGGTGTGTCCTTCATATAAGGATACACTGGCGAATGTCTCAATTTTAACATTAGTGTTGAGGGATTAGCCAATGTCATTGTATACATCTACCACAGTAGTGCACCTACATTTCTGTATTGTATTACACAGTGTTGGGGCAAGGGTCCTGGTCTGAAAAGCATGGTCAGGGCAGGCATATCACCTACACTGCACATTGGGTAAACCTGGTGATGCTGTGCAGGGTTGCCGCGGTGGATTTTGAATGAAGACGGGCCTCTTGAAGCTGATTGGTCGCTCGCTGCTGGATGGTATGGGGGCAACCAATCAGGAACGTGCCGTACATGGCTGTGTACAGTTACGCTGTCATAGGAAAAAGTCGGTGAGGGGATGTCATCCAAACATGGGCATGGGGATGGTAGGCTTAACTCTGATTGGCTGTTCGGGATGTCGAGTGAGCCAATCAGAGAGGGGACGTTTGAGTTCAGGTTGCAAGTCTTTGCCGCTGGTGGCGGCAGGATGTCTTTCAAATCTTTCAGCCAATCGCTGCTGTGCAGGTCTGGGCAACGACCAATCAGGTTAAAGATGTATAATTCCTCTTTGGGGGATTCCTAAAGGCATTGGCGGCAAATCTTTTTTGAAGAATTCGACCAATCGCTGCTGGGCAGGTCCGGGTGGCGACCAATCAGGGATGAGATGTGTATTTCCTCTTTGGAGGATTCCAAGAGGCATCGGCAGCAACTCTTTTTTGAAGAATCCGACCAATCACGTTCCGTCTGGGTAAGGTGGCGACCAAGGATGACGTGCATGACTTATCCGCCACCATCTATGGTTCAAGCCGCAATGTTTTAGGGCACTTTCTGGCTGGGAAACAAACAGAATTTTTTCTGGCTGCTGCTACAGCAGTGGCTGCAACAATACCAAATTTTTCAGCCATGTGTACATGCCCAGGGGCGTACCTAGAGCATTTGGCACCCGGGGCGGACCGTTTGTTTGGCACCCCCCCCCCCCACACACACACACCCACACACGCATCCCTCTTAATTACACCCCCTCCCTCCTCCCAGGGGCGGACTGACAACACTCGGTGCCCCCGGACCAAATAAAAGGCAAGGGCCCCTGCTAGGCTCTGCAGCTCATCAATCTTCTGCCACACTCCTTTTCCACCCAAATCCCACACACAATAAATGAAAATTTATATATGTAAGAAACACTTTAACGTAGGTAAATTTCCATGACCAATAATACTGGTATACAAGGAGTAAATATATACCACCACACAATAACTGAATAATGCCACCATACTGTACTGAATAAAACCGCTATATACAGACCAGTATACTATACGGGATCTGTATACAATATAAGTGATTATATACAGGACCATATGGCGGTAGATATCAGCTGTACAAAGGATGTGTACACCATATAAGCAATTACAGTTACATTTTGGGACTCACAATTACGTCTTTTTTGATCAGCGGCGTCCTCTTTCCTTTTCTTCTCTGTCCGAATCACACTGCCAAGTGGATCTCTTAACATCTGCAGGAAAAACATGTCAGACTCTGCATATATTCAGTGCCCTCCTCTACACAATCTTTCTATCTATAGGCCCACAAACTGTAATAATGCCCTCCTTGGTGTCCTGCACAGTAAAAGGGCAGGTAGCTAGGTAGTCAGGTAACCTCCCCCCTTTTTCCGATAGGTATATGCAGAGTTACAACCCCCCTCTTTCCCATAGGTATATGCAGAGCTACACCCCCACCCCCTCTTTCCCATAGGTATATGCAGAGCTACACCCCCCTCTTTCCCATAGGTATATGCAGAGCTACACCCCCCTTCCCCATAGGTATATGCAGAGCTACACCCCCCCTCTTCCCCATAGGTATATGCAGATATACACCCCCCTCTTCCCCATAGGTATATGCAGAGCTACACCCCACCCTCTTTCCCATAGGTATATGCAGAGCTACACCCCCTTTCCCCATAGGTATATGCAGAACTACACCCCCCTCTTTCCCATAGGTATATGCAGAGCTACACCCCCCCTCTTCCCCATAGGTATATGCAGTGCTACACCCCCCTCTCCCTCCCTTTCCCATAGGTATATACAGAGCACCCCCCCTGAGGAAGAGGAGTCAGAGGAGGAATGTGGCTTTGAAGAGGAGGAGGAAGACCAACCACAACAGGCATCCCAGGGTGCTCATTGTCACCTATCTGGTTCCCGTGGTGTTGTACGTGGCTGGGGGAAAGAAGATGATACCTTCCCTGACATCATTGAGGACGAGGAACAGGACATGAGCAGCTCGGCATCCAACCTTGAGCAAATGGGGTCTTTCATGCTGTCGTGCCTGTTGAGGGACACTTATATTTTGAAAAGGATTTTTGTGTTTTTCACCATCCTGCATTATAGAGTCTTCTGGACTTTATGATAATTTAAACTTGAATTTTCAAGAGTACTAACCATTACACAAAGGAACGCTTGTTGCGTGTGATTTTTTTAACTTACATTTTCAAAAGTAAAATACAGAGAGGCAAGAACTCTGTTTCTTTATTTGATGACAAATTTTATTTAGAAAATAATTTCTTTGTGTGTTTCTCCGTCCTGCATTATAGAGTCTTCTGGACTCTTGGATATGCGCATGTTCTTATTTTTCAGTCATGTGTGCATGCCTAATTTTTCTGGCCTCTGGTGCTGCACTTTTTCTGCTGCTGCAATTTTTCTGGACACTGCTACAGCAGCGGCGGCAACAATACCAACTTTTTGAGCCATGAGTACATGCCTAATTTATCTGGTACTCTCTGCTGACATCTCTGTCCATTTGAGCAACTGTGCATATTAGATGTATGCTAAGGGTAGAATGGTGGCTCAGAGGTTAGCACTGCTGCCTTGCAGCGCTTGGGCCTTGGGTTCAAATTCCATAATGTGCTGCCTAAAATGGGGATCTAACTATGTGCTGCCTAAAGGGGGATCTAACTATGTGATGCCTAAAGGGGGACTCTCTGTGCTGCCTAAAGGGGGCTAAAGCACGTTATTCCAAAGAATTTTGGAATGTTAGGTGATTTATGCCCTTTATGAATTAAAACCAGACTCTGCATCAACTATGTAATTTTCCATGGGAGTTTTGCCATGGATCCCCCTCCAGCACGCCACAGTCCAGGTATTAGTCCCCTTGAAACAACTTTTAAATCACTATTGTGGCCAGAAAGAGTCCCTGTGGGATTTAAAATTTGCCTGCCCATTGAAGTCAATGGCGGTTCGCCCATTCGCCGTTTCGCGAACCAAAAATGTTATGTTCGCGACATCACTATTTATTTGCTCTCATAAGTGCATACCACATATGTACATCTAAGTAATGTACTATTTTGTACCTGTTAATCTGTTGTTGGCCTACATACTGTGAAAGTTCAGGCAAAAGTAATCACCATCTGGTATTTTACTCAGGTACTTTTTTAAGTGTACTCAGGTACTTTTTTCATAATTGCATACCACATACCTACCTCTAAGTAATGTACTATTTTGTACCTGTTAATTTGTCAAAGGCCTATACACTGTGAAAGGACAGGTAATACTACACACCTGCTGCTGTTCTAGACAAATACTGTTTGAAGCGTAATGAAGTGTATTGTACTCCCCTGATATACCCAATAAGTATGCCAGGCTGAGTAGGGCAAGGGCCTGCACATTGGAATGGCAGAGGCCTAAATTCATCAGGCGCAGGCAGAGGTAACAGCAGAGTAGGAGCGTGTGGCAGCTGGAGTTGCAGTGAGAGGTCTGAGCTCCCGGTGTCAGCTAGCAGTCGTGTCTCGACCAGCAACCTAGCAGGCGTGATTGATCGGTCCATTTTGGTCATTCACTTCATCCCAAGTGACATCCGACATCCAGTCAACAGTCGGTGAGTTCCTCAGACTCAACCTTCACTTGGCATGGTGCTCATGCTGCTGATGCCACCTCCAGGCTCTGTCATTGTGCTGCTCTATGGTCTCCTCATGCTAATGCTACCTCCTCCACGCTCTGTCATTGTGCACCATATAGTCTCCTCATGCTGATGCTGCCACCTCCAAGCTCTCTAATTGTGCTGCTCTATGGTCTCCTCTTGCTGATGCTGTCACCTAAAGGCTCTCTTATTGTGCTGCTCTATGGTCTCCTCTTGCTGATGCTGCCACCTCCAGGCTTTCTTTTTGTGCCACCATATGGTCTCCTCATGTTGATGCTGCCACCTCCAGCCTCTCTAATTGTGCTGCTCTATAGTCTCTTCATGCTGATGCTGCCACCTCCAGGCTCCCTAATTGTGCAGCTCTATGATGTTCTTATGCTGATGCTACCACCTCCAGGCTCTCTCATTGTGCTGCCATGGATACTGCAAACAACAAAGAACAAGGTCTCAAATGGCTGGAGGTGCTCAACCCCAAATGCGGTTGTGCATTTATACTGGGGGAGCAGATCCTGCCCTTGTAGTCCGTTGCTAGGGGCGATCCCCAGCATAAAAATGCATACAATGGAGGATGCCTGCAGTGGACTACAAGTGCCACAATAGAATCCTACACCAGATAGACGGTGTGGATGTGTAACAATTAGAATAATACAATACAGGAATATGGGTGCACTACTGTGGTAGATGTATACAATGACATTGGCTATCCCTCAATACTGATGTTAAAATGTAGACATTCGCCAGTATATCCTTGTATGAAGGACATACCGGAGCCCGCACACCAACGCCAAGGTTTCTCAAATGGCGCGGGACCTAACGCTAAACCTACCTGTGCGTGATAAGCAAAACAGGGGCCAGTGGGCAATTACGGCAGCATTCGGTCGATCACAGCGTCCTCCCAGGTACCCTCCAGCGTGGCTACAAGCATACACATACAATGGGAGGAGAGAGGCAAGCTGCAAGCCCCACCTAAGTTGGCTAGTATAGGTGCATGCACCCCGGAAGAAGCCTCCGTGGCGAAACGTCGGGTTTTGGCGGTGTGGTTTTGCTCCTGTACCACTTGGTAATTATGAAATGCACTTTGTTCTGACTTTATGTTGTTAGTTTGTTGTATTATTTGCAACACAGCAGCACCTTAATTATTTATATTTTTGCCATGCACTTTATCATTTATGTATTGTTATACCAATACAATACAGTTGAGTGAGTGCCCACCTCCATATTTTCAGTGTCCTGTCTGGGTCTCCTTTTATGTTTTCCATATTTGGTGAACCATGGTGTTCATTTGCAATATGTATGTTTTATGAATTTTTTTCTCAATAAAACTTTATTAATTGTTTATCTCTACACGCTTCTTCTCTGTGGTTTTTTACATTTGTTTTATGCGTGGGATTTTTCACATTGTTTAGGGACCCCTGTGGTTTATAGTATAGGTGCATGGCCTCACAGGTGATACCCTAATGCTGCCTGGAAGATATTCAAGGCGCATTAACATATGGAGTTTACACACCTCCAAGTATAACATTTAAACAAACAACAAAGAACGTGGTCTCAAATGGCTGAAGGTGCTCAACCCCAACCCCAAATGCGGTTGTACATTTAGACTGGGGGAGCAGATACTGCCCTTGTAGTCCATTGCTAGGGGCGATCCCCAGCATAAAAATGCATACAATGGAGGATGCCTGCAGCGGACTACAAGTGCCACAATAGAATCCTACACCACATAGACGGTGTGGATGTGTAACAATTTAGAATAATACTATACAGGAATATGGGTGCACTACTGTGGTAGATGTATACAATGACATTGGCTATCCCTCAACACTGATGTTAAAATTGAGACATTCACCAGTATATCCTTGTATGAAGGACATACTGGAGCCCGCACACCAACGCCAAGGTTTCTCAAATGGTGCGGGACCTAACGCTAAACCTACCTGTGCATGATAAGCAAAACAGGGGCCAGTGGGCAATTACGGCAGCATTGGATACTGCAAAACATAATTAAAGTGCTGGCCCCCAGTTTCAAAAATTCCTCTTCCTTAGGGTCACTTTCAGGACTCCTGATGCTGCTGCTGCTGCCACCTCCAGACTGTCTCATTCAGCCCCTATATGGTATCCTCATGTTTCAGCCACTTTGAGGCTGTGCCATTCAGCCACTATATGGTCTCTTCATGCTGCCACAAACTCCAGGCTGTCATTCAGCCACTATATAGTCTCCTCATACTGATTTCACCTCCTGGCTCTGTCATTGTGCTGCCATGTAACTCCGCGTAAAATTTGGTCCTTTGTACCCACACGCCAGGGCCCGGGACACTTAAACTTAGGAGTTAAACTATCAATTTCAAAATCCTCAATTTCAATTTCAACATCTTAAATCTCTTTAAAAATCTCAATTGCAACGGTCTCCTCATGCAATTCCAGACTGTGCCATTCAGACACTATATGGTCTCCTCATGCTTCAGCCAACTCCAGGCTGTGCCATTCAGAAACTATATGGTCTCCTCATACTTCAGCCAACTCTAGGTTGTGCCATCCAGCCACTATATGGTCTCTTCATGATTTAGCCACCTCCAGGCTCTGTCATTCAGCTAATATATGGTCTACTGATGCTGCTGGGCCTGGGCCTAAAACATTTTATGGTAGCATAAATCTTCAATAAAAATGTTTAAATTTAATCTTTTAATCTTAGGGATTGTGAAGCCCTAGTGTCTACTCATGCTGCTGCCAGCTCCAGCTGTGTAATTCAGCAACTATATGGTTTCCTCATGCTGCCAACACCTCCAGACTGTGTCATTCCTCCAGTATATGGTTTACTGATGCTTCAGCCACCTCCAGGCTGTGCCATTCATCCAATATATGTTTCACTGATGCTTCAGCCACCTCCAGGCTGTGCCATACATCCAATATATGGTTTACTGATGTTTCAGCCAGCTCCAGTCTCTGTCATTCAGCAATTACATGGTTTAGTGATGCAGCTGGGCCTAGGTCATTACTTATATATTTTTATGGTAGCACTAGGTACCATACATCTTCAATGGAAATTTCAAAATTCATCTTTTATTCTTAGAGATTGTGTGGCCCTATTTTCTCCTCATCTGCCACCAACTCCAGGTTGTGCCATTTAGACACTATATGGTCTCCTCATGCTGCCACAAACTCCAGGCTGTGCCATTCAGCCACTTTATGGTGTCCTCATGCTTCCACAAACTCTAGGCTGTGCCATTCAGCCACTATATGGTCTCCTCATGCTTCAGCCACCTCCAAGCTGTGCCATTCAGTCAATATATGGATTACTGATGCTGCTGGGCCTGGGCCTAAAAAATTTTATGTTTGCACTAGCTACCATAAATCTTCAATTTAAATTTCTAAATTCAACTTTTAATCTTAAGGATTGTGAAGCCCTCGTGTCTACTCATGCTGATGCCAGCTCCAGGCTGTGTCATTCAGCCACTATATGGTCTCCTCATACTGATGCCACCTCCAGGCTCTGTCATTGGGCAGCTCTGCTGCAATGATTCTAATAGCAATGCCTGTAATCTGCATGTTATTCTGAATAACAGCATCGCGGTACTTTGAATGGATGACCGAATCGCCCGCAGCGCTGTCGCGGTGATCCGATCATCCAGCATGGCGGCCGGAGGTCCCCTCACCTTGCTCCGTCCATCTCCCGGGGTCTTCTGTTCTGGTCTGCGATCGAGCAGACCAGAGCAGAAGATGGCCGATAACACTGATCAGTGCTATGTCCTATGCATTGCTATAAATTGTTCCCTATGGGGACTATTAAAGTGTAAAAATAAAATTAAAAAAAGTTAAAAATAAAAGTAAAATTTGAACCCCCCCCCAATAAAAACGTAAATTGTCCCAGTTTAACTATTTCACCCCCAAAAAGTGTAAAAAAAAAATAAAAATAAAATTTCATATACATATTTGGTATCGCTGCGTGCGTAAATATCCCAACTATTAAATTAAAATATTAATGATACTGTATGGTGAACGGCGTGAACGTAAAAAAAAGTCTAAAATAGTTGCTTTTTTATAACTTTTTTTCCAAATTTTTTTTTATAAAAAAGTATTAAGTTTTTTATAAGCAAATATGGTATCAATAAAAAGTACAGATCATGGCGTTAAAAAATTAGCCCTCATACCGCCGCTTATACAGAAAAATGAAAAAGTTATAGGTCTTCAAAATAGGGGGATTTTAAACGTACTAATTTGGTTTAACAGTTTGCGATTTTTTTAAGCGCAATGGTAATAGAAAAGCATATTTTCATGGGTATCATTTTAATCGTATTGACCCAAAGAATAAAGAATACATGTCATTATTACCGTAAATTTTACGGCGTGAAAACTAAACCTTCCAAAATTTGCAAAATTGCGGTTTTCTTTGTAATTTCCCCACACAAATAGTACTCTTTGGTTGCGACATACATTGTATGGTAAAATGAGTGATGGCATTACAATGGGCAACTGGTCATGCAAAACACAAGCCCACATACTAGTCTATGGATGAAAATATAAAAGAGTTATGATTTTTTGAAGACGAGGAGGAAAAAACAAAAATGTAAAAATAAAATTGTCTGTGTCCTTGAGGCCCAAATAGGCTTCGTCCTTAAGGGGTTAAATAGAAGTCATTTACAAACCCAGCTACTAGGAACTCACAAGAAACAGGATCCTTCAATGTGTTCCAGGTAGTACAATAGAGTACTCTTAAGATGTTTTGAATAATCTTAAAGGTGTATTCTGGGATTTTTTTTATTTGACTGTGCTACAGGGACTGTAAGGTTAATGTTGTTCATAATATAGTGTCTGTACCTGTGTTTGATGGTTGGTCTCACAATTTTTATGTGATATTTGCCCCAATATTCATTGGGTGCTTCAATGGGTGGGGCGACCACTGGGCTGAAGCTAGATCATTTTCCATTGGGTTGTTGGGACTTGTAGTTTCATGCATAGCACTACATACAAGGCTGCTCAGCTGTGCAGCAATAGGTGGGAAGGCTGATATGTGGGAGCGAGAAAAGTGACTTCACACTTACAAACAAGGGATTTTGGAACTTGTAGTTGGAGGGAGGGAACTCCAACAGGAAATAGTCATTTCACAAAAAGAAGGCAGAACTGTTATGGTGGACTCAGAGCACAAACATTCGGTCCCAAGACCAGCACGGATCCTTCCTAATCATGTTCATTACTGTTTAGTAGGTACGTACTAAAATCACCTTTATGGTGGGTAACCCCTTGAAAATGAGCCAAAAATATAAATCTGTGCTTTTGATCTAATGCACCAATATTTATCTCCTAATAAAATTTTTCTTGGCCCTGAGATTGGGATGGGTCCTGTTTTGTCCAAAGAAAGAAAGATCTCTTGTAGTATCCAGAGAAAAGAATAGCTGTTTTTCCAGTAGTAGAACAATGCTATACCTGCAGAGTCATACCAACCATCACTAAATGAAGGACGTGAGCGTAGCAATAAGTGGAGCTGGAATTAATGCTGTGGCTTTCACGTGGGTCTAGATGCTATTGTAGCATTCTCTTATGTCATATGAACAGCCAATGATGTTGCTAACACTTAAGAAGAACCTTTGTAATTCCTCTTTCGGCATTGTGAAAAGCTCTTCTTTTTTTTGCTGCTGACATTGATAGAAAAGAAAAGAATTGCTCATATATGTCTCTGTCCTTGACAAAGAAGAAAATTAGGTTACATTGCTTTTTAATTGCAGTGTCCCAGGTGCTTCCATTTCTATGCTAAATAGCACAGCTTCTTTCATATGCTGCTATACTGTAAGATTTGTTTCACCTAGTTACACTTTACGAGAATTAGACAGTGTCTGTATGTTTTTATTCAAGAAGCACTACAGAAATATATATATGTGTATATAATTAGCTGAGTACCCGGCGTTGCCTGGTTTTTCCTTCCTAATCCTTGTTGGGAAGGAAAACCAACAACGGAGGAAGCTTTTGACTTCATATCTCATACTCCTATATTGTTGTCACATCTCCTCCTATCTCAACTTTATATCCCAGCCTCCTATCTCAACCTCCTATCCCGTCCTCATAGTCCATCCTCATATCCCGTCCTCAAAGCCCGACCTCATATCCCGTCCCCATATCCTGACTTCATATTCCGTCCTCATATCCTGTCCTCATATCTCAACCTCATATCTTGACCTCATATCCCATTCTCACATCCTGTCCTCATATCCCGTGAAAATAGAAGGGGGCATGGCTTTGTGGGACTGGGCGTTATTTGCAAGCATAGAATAGAGAATAAAGAATAGAGAATAAAAGAGGTGGGGCTTAAACAGTGGGCGTGTCTTTGTGAGATGGGGTGTGGCTTGCAAGCTGGACTGGTACATTCACCAGGAGATGCAGAGCGAAGCTTGTGGAGTAAGGTATTGGAAGTGCCATACCCTTGCATGGGACTTGAAACAAAAAGGGTTTAGGTAAGGGTTAATTTAACTATCATATATTTTTATTTGACAAGTAATATGTGTACCAGGTATTATTGAAATATCTCCAGCCGTACAGAAGTTATGTGGGAACATATATTTCCCGTAGATTTGCATGGGACTTTAAACAAAAACCCCGACCGTCACAAATGGGGTAGTTAAGGGTTGAATTAACTATCCTATATTTTAAGTCAACCTATAAATAACATGTGACCCAGTATTATCGAGATATCTCCAGTTGTTTGGAAGTTATGCAGTAACATATATTTCCCATAGATTAGTATGGTACTTTAAACAAAAACCCCGACCCTGGAAAATGGGGGGGAGCAAGGGTTAAATTACCTATCCTATGTTTGTTGATGACATATAAGTAACTTGTGTGCCAAGTTCCATTTTAATATATATGGCAGTTTATACGTGAAGCCGAAACATACGAATATACATACACACACACATATATACACACTTTGAGTATATATATATATATATATATATATATATATATATATATATATATATATATATATATAGTGACAGTGTGGCAAGGAAAGGGTGTATTTCCCTACCTAGTCCTGGAGAAACCTCCACCTTGGGCCTAATAAATGAGGCAGCAGAGAGGGGAAATCTGTTTAAAAAGCAGAATAACAGAATAGTCTGGGCTCTCCTTTAGATAGAAGTGGCTGTTAGAGGGGACCGCAAGGGCTGCAAAGGACAGAAGTGTGGACTCCAAGAGTGAGATCAGTGGCACTGGTAACATACAGCAGGAGGCTATATAAATGGGACTTCATGTTCAAATGTATCTGTATCTTATAAGGCTGCTGGACTTATTGTATTTAAACTAACAGGGAAAAGCCCCCCCCCCCCCACCCAGTTAATAGTGAGAGCATGCTAGTGAGTGGCCAGACGGCCTAGGTGTTATTTTTATGTTTTGTTTATTTTTGTTTATCCTGCAACCTGTTTAATAAACCTAGCGAAGAGCCAGAATTGCAGAAAGGACTTGCTGTTTGCCGGTTTATTGTGAAAAACGTGCCCTTTGCCTACGGTAATCCCAGAGTCAAACCCTTACAATTGGTGGAGGATGCTGGCATCACATTGGAGTTGTTGCTGGAGTCAACGATCCTGCTGTCAAGTAGCTGTCGGCCGACATCAGGGGGGTACGACCCATACTCCTGTAAGGGGCCCAGAGCTACAGGGAGGCCCGGCCGACCCTGTGTTTTTTTTTTTTTTTGCGCTTGTCAGTGAGTGACTGTGTCTGTCACTCACTGACCGCTGGGGGCCCGCCACTGCATGCTGACTGACTGACTACATACAGTCAGCCAATCAGTCAGAATGCAGCAGCGCGCCTCTGCCACATATACCTCCGGGGCCGGCGGCCACTGCCTCTTTAAATCTGCAGTGGCCGTCAGGAGGTCCCCTTCACATCGCCCGCCCACTAGCCAGTAAAAAAAAAAAAAAAACAAGCACAGCTCGCACTGCAGCTGTCCAACTTCCTCCTGCCACTGGGGCTGCTCTGACCTGTATACAGTTCAGAGCAGGCCATGACCTCTGCCCCGACGCAGGCGCCGATTACATCAATCATCGACGCCTGCCCTGTGCAGAAGATAGGACACGCTGTTGAAGATTGCTGCGTGGGACATGGTGTGTATTTTTTTTTTTTTTATTGTACGCGGGGGCAGGGGGATCGGGGTGTATGTATGGGAACCACACACATCATGTTACACCAGTGTGCCTCCAGCTGTTGCAAAACTACACTCCCAGCATGCCCAAAGGCTGTTAGGGCATGCTGGGAGTTGTAGTTTTGCAACAGGTGGAGGTACACTGGTTGGGAAACACTGTGCTAGCATATTCAGCATACACATTATGTTAAACCAATGTTTCCCAACCAGTGTGCCTCCAGCTGTTGCAAAAATACAACTCCCAGCATGCACAAAGGCTGTCAGGGCACGCTGGGAGTTGTAGTTTTGCAACAGTTGGAGACACACTGATTGGTAAACACTGTTCTAGCCAATTCAGTATTTCACAAACAAAGAGCAGTGTTTCCCAACCAGGGTGTCTCCAGCTGTATCAAAACTACAACTCCCAGCATGCCCGGACAGCGTTTGGCTGTCCGGGCATGCTGGGAGTTGTAGTTTTGCAACAGCTGGAGACACCCTGGTTAAGAAACCCTGTATTGCCCATGCTACTCTCTGAGAGTTTTATTCCCCCACCTGCTGCCTACCTACCTGAGTGTATTCCCACCTATGTATCTAGCTGCCTTACTGTCTTCCTACCTAGCTACCTACCTACTGGGCAATCTAGCTAACTACCTACCTACATGTCTTCATACCTACCTGGCAATCTATCTACCTACCTGGCTATACCTACCTGTTTTTATACCTGACTACCTAAAAACACCAAACTACCAAACTACCTGCCAACCAAGCTACCTACCTATTTGGCTAACTGGATATCTTTCTACCAAACTGCTTGCCAACCTAGCAACCTACCTATTTGGGTACCTGGCTATTTCTCTACCTAACTACCTGGCTACCTAACTGCATACCTGCCTGGCTGTCTTCCTTCCTACCTAACTGGCTAGCTACCTACCACACTACCCAGGGAAATTTTTTGCATTGAAGCTCTGGTTTCAAGCTACACCCCTGGGGAGCAATATGAGGGGGTTAATATAGAAAGGGGAGCAATATCAGGGAGTAATATAGAAAGGTGGAGCATTATGAGCAGCATAATATACAATGGGGACAAAATGAGAGGGGATAATATACAATGGGGGCAATATGAGGGGGATAATATACAATGGAGGCAATATGAAGGGATAATATACATAGGGGCAATATGAGGGGATAATATACAATTGGGGGTAATATGAGGCGGATAATGTACAGTGAAGGGCAATGTGAGGGGCATGAAATACTATGGGGGCAATATGAGAGGCATAATAACCTATGGGGGCAATGTTTGGGCCTGCTAATCTATAGTGACCATGTTGGGGCCTAATACTAAACAGCTGCACAGAAGGGACTACTATATGGGGCAGTGTAATACATATAGGGGGTTTGTATAGAGTTGAGGATTTTGCTGTAGCGAGAAGCCTAAAATGTTTGTCCGGCAGATTCGGTGGAGACGAATTGTGGTCGGGAGAAATCTTCATGATGACCCAGGACAGATGGAGAAGAAAGAGAAAAGTGAACGACACCGATCAGAGAAGACGCCCCTTTGAGTATGTAACTATAATGACTGATATGGTCTGCAGCCCCTGTGTACAGCCGGTATCTATTTCTGTATGGTCACTGTATGGGGGATATTGGTATTTGTATAGGGGTCTTTATTCAATAACAATATAGGGGTATTAGTCAGTGGTAATGGTAGTTATCATGGTGTGGCGGAATTATATGTCCCTTGTATTGTGGTGTTATTAGTGATACTGGTCTGTGTATAGTGGCTTTTATTTCCTTACAGTATTCACTGCAAAATTAATACAGAATAGCAATATTATTTTATGTTTCTAAGCCCGATACTAAGATAAAATCTAGTATTTGCCGAGGGGAGGGGGGGCCCAGACTACAAGCTGTGTAAGGGGCCCCAACATTTCTGATGGCAGCCCTGGCTGTCGGTACAGCAGGAGTGTCTGACCAGTGTGTCAAAGCAGCGGTGAGCCGTGCAAGATTTTTTTATTTTTTATTACAAAGATGGGTCAACATCGCAAGGTCATTGCTAGGAGCAACCAATATGGACAGCTACCAGTTGTCGCTATGATGGATGGTATGGTGAGCGCCTTAAAGAGATCAGCTGCAGTTCAGCAAGAGGAGGACTTTACAGCTGATGATCCTCTTGTCAGGAAGCCAGAAAAGATGGATGTGAGGACCCATGAGTTACTGATGGGTGGACTGTTTGTGGACTGTGGACTGTCGCCAGGCTGTATTAAGAGTCATGCCTGACATAATACCCTTTCTGAAGACCCGACCAGAGCCTGGTAAGACTGTTCTGATTGACTTTGAAACCTGTTATGGGACAGTGAGCCATGTTATGGAGGTGTGTGCCGAGCTTGAGATAGAGATTATACTGGGCAGAGACTTCCCATATTTTTGGCAGTTGTGGAATGGGGAGAGTGTGCCAGAGAGATCACACACAAAGGGTCCTGAGGTAATGGTGGGAGGGGGGGGGGTGTCACTACTTGACTGTGTGAACTCATTTCAAGGTGACTCCAACCAATGTCTAATTGTGAAATCATGTGAGGGGGAGGGACCCCTCTTGAAGACTGATGGGACTGTTCACACTCTGCAGGTTGGACTAAAAAAGTCTTGTGAACAGAAAATGTTGAATGCCGGGCTGGGAGAAAATTTTACAAAAGGCACCTTGCATGAGTTAGGTCATGTTGCTATGAACTGTCCTGTAAATTTTGAACATGTGCAATATGATACTGTTTTATGTGAAAAATCCATGCCTATGTTTTTTTAAAGTAATGTGTACTGCTAATAACTCGGAGAGTACAAAAGAAAACCTGTGTGAGTTAATAGTAGATGGTAAATAGAAGATTGTTTTGCTGGAGCCTAGGGTGAAGTAGCAGAAAGCCGGACCCTGTCATAGTGTCTATACAGGCAGATATTTTGGGTTATAAAAATGTTAGTGTCACAAGGTTGCAATAGAGCCCTCCTTGGAGTATGATGTAGTACTGGAGACGGATTTAAAAATTTTCCATCAATTATGGGAAGACTGTCAGGTAACTACACCTGATAGGTCCACAAAACTTGACTTGCACCACCCACTAGTTGAGAATTACTAAACAGAGGCTATATGTCATACATATATGTCAGATAGGGGTCTGCCAGACTGCTGGGAGAGCTGAAGAACAGACTGCAAGTCAAGTCCAAGAGGATCCAGGGACTCAAGTGACAAGTATGCCTCTGACAGAAACAGTCATCAGTAAAACCAGAAATGAAGCAGGTGCCAGAACATGGGTTTCATCTGCCAGGTAAAGAGGAGCCCAAGGAGGGGCTTAAATTGCATAGTCATATGGAAGAGGTATTGTTGACCGAAAAAGAAGCTACAGTCATGGCTGTGGGTAATGCAGAAGTACTGAAGAGAGTACATGTGGAGCCGGGTGCTGTGCTTACTGTCACTGACAGTCCTGAGTGAAGGAGATGTGTCATCTGGACCAGAGATTAATTTTTACCAGGAAGGTTAAACCACTAAAACAGATGTTGTTGCAGACCCCGAAGCCCTAGATGTCTCTGCTGGGCAGAGGACAAATAGTGTTGAAGTGAAAGAGATGTCTGCCAGTGAGCCGAGAGACACTGAGACACTGTCCATGAACTAACCTGAAGCCCAAGGGGCCAAGACCCTGAAAAAGGGCAGAACAACTCCTAAAGGAGAAGAGCTGGATTGAGTTGTCTTGAAGAAAGAGCAAGAAATGAAGCTTCAGCTGCAGAAAGATATGGGGGAGATTTATCAAAACCTGTGCAGAGGAAAACTTGCAGATCGCTTCTTTCATTTTTATGAAGGCCTGTGAAAAATGAAAGAAGCAATCTGATTTGTTGCTATGGGCAAGTTTTCCTCTGCACAGGTTTTGATAAATCTCCCCCATGGAGCTCTACAAAAGTGAGTTTACAGCTCTGCAGGATTAACTGTCCTGTTCCCAGGATCTTGTGGCCAGCAAGGAGAGGGAATTGGAAAGTCTGGCCAAGAAGATCTCATTCAAGGAGGAAGAAGTGAATGTTTTGTGTGAGGCATGTCAGGCTCTACTAAGTAATAACCATGCTAAGTTGGTAGCCATGGAAGAGTTTGAGAAGGAGAAAATGTAATGGAACATAAAAGTACAGAGCCTGGAGGTGCCGAACAATACGCACATCAAGTCTCACGCAGCTACCTAGATTCACTGAGAATGCAGCTCTCCAAACAAGAGGCTCAGCTAAAAGTCTATGAGCAGAAAGTGTCCGTGATGGAGCAGCTGAGTAAAGACAATGAGCAGATGGGAGAACAACTGCTGTCCCTGGAGGATAATGTCAAAAACATGACAGAACTGCTGGAAAGAGAAAAAGAGTGAGAAGCAGAAAAATTTTAAGCTGGAAAGGGACATGAAGGTTTAAAAAAAAAAAAAAAGCAGAGACCAAGCTGTAGCAGAACTGGACAAAGAGAAATCTGCAGTTGGGAGGCTTGAAGTGCGGATTGCTCAATTGGACGAAGAACTCCGAGCAAAGTCAGATAGTCTGCAGCAGAAGCTGGGCACATCCTCTGTCACAATCCTACAGTGAGAGGAGAAGATAAAGAAACTTGCAAAGGGAGTGAGCATGTGGAAAAACTGTGCCAACAGGTCCAGTCAGGTGGAAGTGCGCCTTGAACGGGTGAAGAATTACAGTGAGGTTTGCCAGCAACTGGCTAAAGAGAGGTTGAAATTGTCTCAGATGGAAACTGTGGCAAAAGCAATGTGTGTGTTGATGAAAAAACTGCTTAAAGAGAAAAATCTTCTGGAGATGCTTAGTGGCAGAAACTGAGCAATGGGCTGAAGAAACCTGGCAGCTGAAGTGAGACTCACAAGAAGCTCAGGAGTCTGGAGGCAGAGTCCGTGATCAGGAAAAGAAAAGCAATACAGACTTAGACGGTCGGGCCCAGCAATGCTCAAACTACGGCCCAGCCATTGGTGAGAGAAGGCAGAGGCCTGGAAGGACCATCTTGTTGTCAGCCAGTGTCCAGGGCGTTGCCCCGAGCAACAGGGAGAAGGTGAGAGGCTCCAAGGGAGTCTTTGGAACACAAGTTGCGAGGAATCCTCTCTATAAAGTAAAGCTGAAAGTTCCTGAAGACTTCTGGCAGATGTGCGCAAAGGAATCTACTCATAAAGACTTTACAAAGGCAGTGGGGGCCTATTTGGTGGATTGTGACTCAGAGAATGCCCAGCTGGTCATCTTGTCTGACAATGAAGTTACCATTAAGAGGATGAACATGTTGAGTAACATACATTTCTGAAGTCTTCGGACAAAATTGTCTGTAATATTGAGAATCAAAGAAGCCAGAAAGCATCTGGAAAGCTTCTGTCCATCAGTGTCCAAATTCCATGTGCAATTTGATGTACGAGAATACTGGATCGGTTTAGTAATTGGCACTCATGGCACAAATATACAACAAGCAAGGAGGATCCCTGGGGTTCTTAATAAAGATACATGTACATGTCATGTGTATGGGGATAACCAAGATGCTGTGAAAAAGGCAAGAAATTACCAGGAGATTGCTGATGAGGTAATCTGGGTTCCCCGAAACTTGGTGGGAATAGTCATTGCGAAGAAAGGAACGCACATTAAGAAGATTGTCGATCAGTCAGCGGTTATTAGAGTTAGAGTTGTGAGTGATAAGAAGAGTTCCCAAGACAAGGGAGTGGTCCCCTTAGTATTCCTGGGCACAAAGGAAAGTGTCACTAAGGTAACCATTCTACTGGACTAAAACCTCAACCGTTTGAAGGAAGTCAACAAACTTCAGCTGGGTCGACCGAGGAGGACGACAGATGCATGGTCATGAGTGCACTGTCTTTTGAAGACAAGTTCTCATCCCTGGTGGTCTGAGAAGAGGGGGGGGGGGGATCTGGGATAGTGTGGCAAGGAAAGGGTGTATTTCCCTACCTGATCTTGGGCCCTAATCAATGAGGCAGCAAAGAGGGGAAATCTGTTTAAAAATCTGAAAAACAGAATCGTCTGGGCTCTCCCTAAGACAGAAGTGGCCGTTCGAGGGGAAGACATTGCCAGCCGGGCACAGCAAGGGCTGCAAAGGACAGAAGTGTGGACTCCCGGAGTGAGAGCAGTGGCTCTGGTAACATACAGCAGGAGGCTGTATGAATGGGACTTTATGTTCAAATGTTAACTGTATCTTATAAGGCTGCTGCACTTATAGTGTTTAAACTGGCAGGAAAAAGCCCCCAGTTAAAGGAGTACTCCGGAGCTAACCTTTTATGGGGGAATTGGAGCATGAGGCAAAGTTATATAACATTCTAATATACTCACGTTTTCCATATGGTCTTCTTCCCGGTCTTCTCCTCGCTTTTCTCTCCGGCCGGAAGCTGGGTCTTTTGATGACGCTCGACCGGTATTTCTTCTTGATCCGCCGCCATCTTCGCCCGGTGACTCATCGCTCCCATGAGTCACTGCGGGCTGTGCTGGCCTCCCCGCCCGGAGTCGGCTACTCCCCCAAAGTTAATTTATTCTGCGCATGCGCAGTACTACGCAAATAGCGTAGGGCTAACGCTAGGCTCCTATTGCTGCCTACGTTAGCCCTACGCTATTTACGTACTGCTGCGGCATTCTTGTGACACCGCTAGTGCAGTGTTTCCCAACCAGGGTGCCTCCAGCTTTCGGCTGTCCGGGCATGCTGGAAGTTGTAGTTTTGCAACAGCTGGAAGCAAACTGGTTGGGAAACGCTGCGCTAGTGGGCACATGGATCAGTGGGCTAGTGGGCACATGGATGGGTGGATCAGTGGGCTAGTGGGCACATGAGCTGGGAGGGGGAGGATGGGAGGAGATAACCACAAGGGAAGGAGCTGTGGTCGTCACTTTATTATAATTTATTATAATTTCCTGGGGGGGGGGGCGAGAGGAGGACGAGAGAGCAGCAGCTAACAGGAAGCTGGCGCAGGGAGTCATGGGAAATGTAGTCTTTATGACATGGCTGCTTACTGCTACAGGTGGCAATTACAAGAGAATGGCTGGGCCAAATTTGACAAATGAGGTATCGTTGGAAAGGTCTTTGAAAGAGCTATCAGATGAGGAAAACTTTATTTTTTTTAAGTACCAGTGCTCCGGAGTACTCCTTTAATAGTCAGGGCATGCTACATGTGTAGTGAAGTGGCTGGATGGCCTAGGTGTTATTTTTATGTTTTGTTTACTTTTGTTTATCCTGCAAAACTGGCGAGGAGCCATAATTGCAGAAAGGAATTGCTGTGTGCCGGTTTATTGTGAAAAAACATGTCCTCTGGCTACAGCAAAGGACTATCCTAGAACTAAACCATTACAATATATACATATATATATATTATTGAACACATCGCTATTTTTTGTCACAATATATATGCTGCTATTGACAAGAAATTTTCACCATGTGTTGGTAACAACTCCAACTCAGTAATCCATACAAACAAAGAAAGATAGGTGCAAAAAGGCATGGAATACCAAGATAACAGCATACATTTATCAGCTATTTAAAAGCAACCCAGCCCCTTGTTGGTGCAAATTAATATTAGTTGGTTCAGTCCCAACTGATGGCCTCATCACCAAGGTGTCACACAAGACACATCTCATAGGTGAAAGCAAAGAGCTGTCTCAAGACCTTCACAACCTAATTGTTGCAAAACATAATGGTATCAGTAACAGGAGCATTTCTAAGCTTCTGAATGTCCAGTGAGCACTGTTGGGGGCATAATACAGAAGTGGAAAGACAATTATTTCACCAAAATTTTTTCCCTCAACCAAATGCTCCTAGATTTTTGACAGAGGAATAAAAACAATTATCAGAAAAGGTATCCAAAACCCAAGGACACTTGGGGAGAGCTTAGCAGTAAGTTATGCACTCTGCCGCCATGGCCTATATGCACGCTCACCACACATGACTTGCTGAATAAAAAGCATGTCAACTGGGAGAAAACAGTGAGGTCAGATAAGAGCAAAATGGAACTGTTTGAAATGGAACACACCATATTTGAAGAAGAGATGGCGCTGCACATCACCCTAAGAACACCATAACAAAAGGGAAATTTGAAGGTGGGAACAGCATGATGTGGGGCAGCTTTTCAGCAAATGGTAGTGGCAAACTTCACATAGTAAAGTAAGGATGAATGGACAAATTAACTGAGACATTCCTGACAAAAATCTTCTGCCATCTCCCAAGATGATGAAATAAGGGCAGACATTTCAGCAAGACAATGATACCAAATACACAGCCAAAGAATCTCACAAATGGTTTCAATGAAAGAAAATAAAGCTGCTGGAATAGCCCAGGTGATCACC
This sequence comes from Hyla sarda, assembly GCF_029499605.1. Taxonomy (NCBI): domain Eukaryota; kingdom Metazoa; phylum Chordata; class Amphibia; order Anura; family Hylidae; genus Hyla; species Hyla sarda. The sequence continues at coordinate 40,941,325 of NC_079194.1, forward strand.
TGACTTAAAGGGGTACTCCAGTTGAAAACTTTTTAAATTAAAGTTGAACAGATTTGTAAATTACTTCTATTAAAAAATCTTAATCCTTCCAGTACTTATTAGCGGCTGTATACTACATAGGAAATTCTTTTCTTTTTGGATTTATTTTCTATCTGTCCACAGTGCTCTCTGCTGACACCTCTGTTCATGTCAGGATCTGTCCAGATCAGGAGAAAATCCCCATAGCAAACATAGGCTGGACAGTTCCTAAAAGGTGTCGGGCAGAGAGCACTGTGGGCAGACAGAAAAGAAATCCCCAAAAACGTTTCGGCACCTGTTTTCCACCGGAGTACCCCTTTAAATCCCACTGAAAATCTATGGAATGAACTGAAGATCATGGTGCATCCATTATGCCTCCTGCACGAGAGTGCCCCATGCAGGAGATCTCAGGGGCCCCAGCGGTCAGACCCCCACGATCAGACACATCCCCTGTCTTGCGGATAGGGGATATATTTTTTGGCTGCAGATTTCTTTTAAATAAATATCAGCAAGTGTGTTCAATACTTTTTTCCTGTTTCATGTCACATTATTACATATTATTTATTTTCTGATCTTTTTTGGCTTCTTTGTGTATATGTATTAGTTGGTTGTTCATGTCAATAGCACCTTTTGGAACTATATTTAATGAGAAAATTATGTTCAATAGTGTATGTCTTACCTGTTTTAAATGTATGGCAGATATGGTGTGTCATTTCTTTGCAAATACATTACTGAAATTACTTGATGATGTTGCCTATATTTCCCATGAATCCTTTGTCTGTGCAGAGAGATTGGGTGTAGTATTTGATCATTGCATCTGTTCATCTACTGAGACTGCCAGTGCTGGAGGTCAAACAGGTAAATTAGACTCAAATCAGTTTTGGGAAAATTAAAAACCTCAAAAACAGAAAAACCTTAGCAAGGAGCACAATGTGTCAACACAGCCTCAGGAGAGGTATATAAATATGATACTGTATATCCTGATTCCATAGAAATAACAAATTGATCTGGAAGGGGAAGGGAGGAATCTGAGAGGTAATATGAGGGATCTGGTAGGGGATGATGTCATCCTGTAGTTCACAGAAAGTGAGAACCTAGAACTGACATCCAAAATTTTAAGTGTAATTTTGACTGTCTGTTTTTGCCTATACATTTGTGAAATCCCCATAACTAGATGGCCTCCATGTTGGAAAATGCAGTCCAATGTACATCCTGTTCAATATATGCAATCCTTGAACAACAGTTTGAGGGTGCATATTGTTGTGCGAGATGTGTGCTAGTTGTCCGTTTGGAAGCCCAGATCCTGCATCTAGAGGGGCGCCTGGCAACAATGAGAAGCATTAACAACATGGAGAGGAGTCTCCTGTTCACTGAGCAGGCACTCTCGGGAATAGAGGTGGGGGAGGACAGTGGGACGGAGTTGCAGGACAGTCAGGCAGTTAGCTGGGTTACAGTTAGAAAGAGGGGTAGGGGGAAAAGTGTCAGGGAGGCTAGTCCTGAACTGGCACACCCCAACAAGTTTGCCCGCTTGGCAGATGAGGGGGATGCCATTACAGAACTAGCAGAACTGCAGCAGGATACCACCTCTGACCGCCAGGGGGGTGTCTGCTCCAGTAAGGAGGGAGGGAGGAGTACAGGGCAGGCCAGACAGGTACTAGTGGTGGGGGACTCAATTATCAGGGGGACAGACAGGGCAATCTGTCACAAAGACCGGGATCGCCGAACAGTGTGTTGTCTGCCTGGCGCACGAGTTCGGCACATCGCGGATCGGGTTGACAGGTTGCTGGGCGGGGCTGGGGAGGACCCAGCAGTCATGGTATATATTGGCACCAATGACAAAGTAAGAGGTAGGTGGAGTGTCCTTAAAAATGATTTCAGGGACTTAGGCCGCAAGCTTAAGGCAAGGACCTCCAAGGTAATATTTTCTGAAATACTACCAGTACCACGAGCCGCACCAGAGAGGCAGCGGGAGATCAGGGAGGTAAACAAGTGGCTCAGAAGCTGGTGTAGGAAGGAATGGTTTGGGTTCATGGAGAACTGGGCTGACTTCGCTGTCGGTTACCGGCTCTACCGTAGGGACGGGCTGCACCTCAATGGGGAGGGTGCAGCTTTGCTTGGGGAGAAGATGGCTAGAAGGGCGGAGGAGTGTTTAAACTAGGGACTTGGGGGGAGGGAACCTACAGCAAAGAGGGGGAAGATAGTGTAGATAGAGAGGAGGGAAATATAAATGTACCTGGGGGTGGAGCGGAGGGAGGGGTTAGAATAGTTAATAGGAATAGGCTTCATAGGAAAATAAAACTTACACCCTTGAATCCCATTAACCCCAATAACATAAAGGATGGAAATGTAAAGTGTATGTTCACAAATGCCAGAAGCCTAGCAAATAAAATTGGGGAACTTGAGGCCTTGATACTGGAGGAACATATTGATATAGTTGGGGTCACTGAGACATGGCTGGACTCCTCGCATGACTGGGCTGTCAATCTGCAGGGGTTTACATTGTTTCGCAAGGATAGAATGAACAGAAAAGGTGGTGGAGTCTGTCTGTATGTAAGAAGTGGTATGAAAGTCAGTGTGAACGATCGATGCCATAGTGTGTGATGATTCTGAGGATGTGGAATCATTGTGGGTAGAATTACAAAAGGAGGGAAATACTGAAAAAACAATACTTGGTGCAATCTACAGACCCCCTAAAATCACTGAAGAGATAGAAGTTCGGCTTCATAAACACATAGAAAGGGCCGCCCGGGCAGGTACAGTGGTAATAATGGGAGATTTTAACTATCCAGCTATAGATTGGGGTCCGGGGTTGGCTAAAACTACAAAGGGGCGACAATTCCTAAATTTATTGCAGGATAATTTTATGGGCCAGTTTGTGGAGGACCCAACAAGAAGTGATGCCTTGTTGGATCTGATCATTTCCAACAACGCAGAGCTGGTTGGTAATGTAACTGTGCGGGAAAACCTTGGTAATAGGGACCACAATATAGTTACTTTTGACTTAAAATGTAGAAAACAAAGACAGGCGGGGAAGGCAAAAACATATAACTTTAAAAAGGCAAATTTCCCTGGGCTGAGAGCTGCACTACAGGACATAGACTGGGGGGAGGTGTTGTCAAATACTGATACAGAAGGTAAATGGGACATCTTTAAATCAACTCTAAATAACTATACAGCTAAATATATACAAAAGGGGAACAAATATAAATGACTAAAACTAAATCATACATGGCTGACATATGATGTTAAAAGACCAATAAACAACAACAAAAAAATAGCCTTCAAAAAATTCAAATCTGATGGGTCAGCTATAACATTTAAACAGTACAAAGAGCTTAATAAAATCTGTAAAAATTTAATAAAAACAGCAAAAATTCAAAACGAGAGACAGGTGGCCAAAGAAAGCAAAACTAATCCTAAATATTTTTTTAGATATATAAATGCAAAAAAACCAAGGACAGAGCATGTAGGACCCCTTAATAATGATAATGGGGAGGTTGTCACAGGCGATCAAGAGAAGGCGGAGCTACTGAATGGGTTCTTTAGTTCTGTATACACTATGGAAGAAGGAGCTGCATTGGCCAGGTCAGTGCTGGTAACACATCATGTAATGTACTGAACTGGCTTAATGTAGAGAGGGTACAAGGTAAGTTAAGTAATATAAATGTAAGCAAATCTCCAGGGCCGGATGGATTGCACCCAAGAGTTCTTAGAGAGGTAAGTTCAGTAATATCTTTACCCCTGTTCATGATATTTAGAGATTCTTTGGTGTCTGGTATTGTGCCAAGGGACTGGCGCAAGGCGAATATGGTGCCAATCTTCAAAAAGGGCTCTAGGTCTTCCCCAGGAAACTATAGACCGGTAAGTTTAACGTGCATTGTGGGTAAATTGTTTGAAGGATTTATAAGGGATTACATACAGGAATACATAGGGGATAATTGTATTATAAGTGATAGCCAGCATGGGTTTACTAAGGATAGAAGTTGTCAAACCAATCTAATTTGCTTTTATGAAGAGGTGAGTAGAAGCCTTGACAGAGGAATGGCTGTGGATATAGTGTTTCTGGATTTTGCTAAAGCGTTTGATACTGTCCCTCATAGACGTCTGACAGGTAAGTTAAGGTCTTTGGGTTTGATAATTTTAGTTTATAACTGGATTGAACACTGGCTCATGGATCGTACCCAGGGTGCAGAGACGCGCGACTAAACTAATATGGGGCATGGAACATCTTAGCTATGAGGAGCGATTAAAGGAGTTACAATTGTTTAGTCTTGAGAAGAGATGTTTAAGGGTGGATATGATAAACGTATATAAGTATATTAATGGCCCATACAAAAAATATGGAGAAAAACTGTTCCAGGTTAAACCCCCCCAAAGGATGAGGGGGCACTCCCTCCGTCTGGAGAAGAAAAAGTTTAGTCTCAAGGGGCGACACGCCTTCTTTACCATGAGAACTGTGAACTTATGGAACAGTCTACCTCAGGAACTGGTCACAGCAGGAAAAATTAACAGCTTTAAAACAGGGTTAGATACATTCCTGGAACAAAATAACATTAATGCTTATGAAGAAATATAAAATCCCATCCCTTCCCCAATATCGCGCCACACCCCTACCCCTTAATTCCCTGGTTGAACTTGATATACATATGTCTTTTTTCGACCGTACTAACTATGTAACTATGACACATTAAGCACTGGAAGGGTTGGAGAGTCAGGCTGGTGATCACATGACCAGATTATTATAATGAAATGTATAGACATAGCTGTGCTGGAATAAAACAAATTGAGCAGTAGGACTGGCAATAGTAAGCGTGCATGATAAAGAAAGAAATACATCTATCCTTTGTTTTACTTTTTGGGTATCTGTATAAAGATAACTGGTGAGTGCTCTGGATGTTTACATTACTATGAAGTATGTGAGCACCCTAGGAGGGTATGAGTTTACGGGACTGCTATAGGAGTTCTATCTAAAGCTGAAGGTTAAACCAGGAGTTGAGATGTCCAGTGGTGCCAAGAGGGTTTCTGTCTTTTATCTGAGGTCGCATAAATTAACATGTGCTTTCAAAATTGCAGCACTCTCTGATAGCCAATAACATAGTACTATACAGTATGCCAGATTTCATATAGACTACTGATGTAACAAATACTACTTAAAACAGAGGTAGACATTTTTCTATACATATGCCCGTATTACTGCTGTATAAAACGTTCAAGATGTGCCTGAGCACTGTACCTCTATCTATATATATATATATATATATATATATATATATATATATATATATATATATAGGGACGTGCACACATAGGGGTAAAAAGGGGGGTGAAGCCCCTGCCCTTTTCCTCACCTGCCCCTCTAGTGCCCTCACAAAAGGACTCAGGGTGATATATGAGCAAGTGAATCTATGTGTGTATGTATGTGTGTGTATATGTGTATGTATATATGTATGTGTGTGTGTGTGTGTGTGTGTGTGTGTGTGTGTGTGTGTGGATATATATATATATATATATATATATATATATATATACATATATATGAGCAAGTGAATCTATGTGTGTGTGTATATATCTGTTAGTGAATGTATGTGTGTACCTGTATGTATGATGTGCTTATTGGCTATATCTGTTAGTATATTAGTATATATTCCATGTTATATGTGTGTCTGTGTATTTATGTTTCTTAATGTATATTTGTACCTGTATGTAGGTGTCAAAGTGTCTCTTTGTATGTGTGTATATTACCTATGTACTGTATGTGTGTATATTACCCATGTACTGTATGTGTGTATATTACCTATGTACTGTATGTGTGTATATTACCCATGTACTGTATGTGTGTATATTACCCATGTACTGTATGTGTGTATATTACCCATGTACTGTATGTGTGTATATTACCCATGTACTGTATGTGTGTATATTACCCATGTACTGTATGTGTGTATATTACCCATGTACTGTATGTGTGTATATTACCCATGTACTGTATGTGTGTATATTACCCATGTACTGTATGTGTGTATATTACCCATGTACTGTATGTGTGTATATTACCTATGTACTGTATGTGTCTTTGTTATGTGCTTGTATGTATTGTATGAAGCACATTATTAGGGAATTTATGGAAGCACAGTATATATTTCATTATATTGGAACATTATATTTTTATGTATGCTGGCACTGTGTATAGATCCTTAGGGTGCGTTCACATGTGCCTATTTTTGCTGCAGATCTGCTGCAGATTTTGCTTCCCATTGACAATGGGAAGAAAAATCTGCTAAAGCAAATCTGCAGCAGAAAATACGCACGTGTGAATGCACCCTTAATGGTGGCACAGTATATAGTTCATTAATGGTGGCACAGTATATAGTTCATTAATGATGGCACAGTATATAGTTCATTAATGGTGGCACAGTATATAGGGAATTAATAGATGAATGGTGGCACAGTATATAGGGAATTAATAGATGAATGGTGGCACAGTATATAGGGAATTAATAGATGAATGGTGGCACAGTATATAGGGAATTAATAGATGAATGGTGGCACAGTATATAGGGAATTAATAGATGAATGGTGGGATAGTATATAGGGAATTAATAGATGAATGGTGGCACAGTATATAGTTCATTAATGGTGGCACAATATATAGGGAATTAATAGATGAATGGTGGCACAGTATATAGTTCATTAATGGTGGCACAGTATATAGGGAATTAATAGATGAATGGTGGCACAGTATATAGGGAATTAATAGATGAATGGTGGGATAGTATATAGGGAATTAATAGATGAATGGTGGCACAGTATATAGTTCATTAATGGTGGCACAATATATAGGGAATTAATAGATGAATGGTGGCACAGTATATAGGGAATTAATAGATGAATGGTGGCACAGTATATAGGGAATTAATAGATGAATGGTGGCACAGTATATAGTTCAATAATGGTGGCACAATATATAGGGAATTAATAGATAAATGGTGGCACAGTATATAGGGAATTAATAGATGAATGGTGGCACAGTATATAGGGAATTAATAGATGAATGGTGGCACAGTATATAAGGGAATTAAGGGGGGGGTATGGTATATAATTAAAGGGAAACTGACAGGCTGTTTACTCGCACTAAACCCGATACACTAGGTTACAGTGCAGTATACAAAAATTGGTCTTCCCATTTTCTAGGTATTGCCCCACATTGCTAGTATGCAAAGTCAGTCTTGTGCGCAATGGAGGCGGAGCTTCCCTGCCTCCATCCTGTATGCTGTGCTATGCCTGGCCTTCTTTGTATATTTATAATTCTTTTTTTTGCCAACTCTTGTATATTGTAGCATGTAAGTATATATTTGTGTGGTGTCCATCTCTTCAGTGTAAGAACCAGAGCTGTGTGGAGATTCCTGCATAAGGTGGGTGATTGGTGATTGGTGATGGGTGCTTGGTGATTGGTGCTGGGTGATTGGTGCTGGGTGATCGGTGCTGGGTGATTGGGGATAGGTTCTGTCATATAGAGGTCAGACCGGGGCATATAGGAAGAGATTTATTAAAACCTTTGCAGAGGAAAAGCCTTCTGCAAAACGATCTGATTGGTTGCTATGGGTGACTGCACCGCTCTTTCTCTGCACAGGTTTTGATAAATCTCCTCTATAATACAGTATATTATAGGGCAGCTGTCACGTGCTTTCTGTAAATAAGACTGACAGCACAGACAAAGTGTATATACACATGGCAGACCTCAGAGAAACTGTTCTTGACTCGATTTTACAAAAACACCAACTTTTATGGGGGATAGGAATGTCGAGGAGGCCTGGCGGGAGTCCACTGTATCCCTGAGCCCCAGCACATCTCCCCTGTGACGTCACTTTGCTTTCTGCAGAGTATTCCCATTAAGTCTGGCAGACGTTTTTTAAATTATGAAAAGTGCCCTCTTTTTTTACTTGAGCCCCTGCCCTTCAAAATGTCTGTGCACGTCCCTGTGTATATATATATGTGTATATATATATATATATATATGTGTGTGTATATATATATATATATATATATATATATATATATATATATATATATATATAATTTGGGCCTGTAGAGCAGCTCATGGAGGTTGTGCAGCTCTGTACTGAGTAGACATACAGGGAGAGATTTATCAAAACCTGTCCCGAGGTAATGTTTCTGAGTTGCCCATAGCATCCAATCAGATCGCTTCTTTCATTTTCCAGAGGCCTTTTCAAAAATGAAAGCAGCTATCTGATTGGTTGCTATGGGCAACTCAACAACTTTTCCTCTGGAAAGGTTTTGATAAATCTCCCCCATAGAGCCTATTACATCTGCTCTTGGCATCTACACCCATTTCATATGCACATAAATACTTTGCAAAAAGAAAGGAGAAGCGGGATGGCTCTCTGATCCTGATAAAACAATGTGAAAACCGAGCAGCTAATGAGATACTAAACCGTAAATGAAAAAGTAAATTGGTAAGAAAGACAAAAGAACTAGCACTCAAGGTCTATAAATACAAGGCACATGTAATATTAAAACAAGATGACATTTATTAGTATATATATATATATGTGTATATATATATATATATATATATGTAAAAAAAATGCATATGCTGTCTCAACTGACAGGGCCCTTGTCAGAGAGCGAACTAAAAATGCAGTGATCAAATATTCAAAAAACATCCATGCATAAAATAAAATAAAATCCGAACTTCATACCAGTTGTCATTTGCCAAGATGGTTGCTAAATGTTCCCACAACTCAGTTTAGACGTCTAAAAAGAAATTGTAAAAATACTGAGCGGTTTAAGATTGAAGCTGACCGAACAGTTTACTGATAAACAATATCCAAAACAAAGATTAAAGGGTACCTCTCATCAAATAAACTTTTGATATATTTTAGATTAATGAATGTTGAATAACTTTCCAATAGCATGTGAATGAAAAATATGCTTTTTTCTATTGTATTTTTCCCGATCAGTCCTGTCAGCAAGCATTTCTGACTCATGCTGGAGTCCTAAACACTCAGAGCTGCCAGCCTGCTTTGTTCACAGCCAAACAGGCTGTGAACAAAGCAGGCTGGCAGCTCTGAGTGTTCTCCATTGTGAACAAAGCAGACTGGCAGCTCGTAGTGTTTAGGACTCCAGCATGAGTCTGAAATTCTTGCTGTCAGGACTGATAGGGAGTCCCCTAGTGGTCATTTCTTCAAAGTGGAAAATTAAATAGAAAGAAGCATATTTTTTTAATAACATGCAATTGTAAAGTTATTCTGCATACATTAATCTATAATATAGCAAAAGTTTTTTTGATGAGAGGTACCCTTTAAATGATTCTCTGATTAAAGTGAGGGCATTGGATTGAAAAGAGTTCTTTGAAAATACTACAAAACCAACAACAGATTCATACTGTGAGGGATCAAAACTCATTTTACCTTTTTACCTTTCAACTCACAATATGGACAGGTCAAAACAATCATCAAGAAATACTGTCCATTACTTAAAGGGGTACTCCGGTGGAAAACATTTCTTTTTAAATCAACTGGTGCCAGAAAGTTAAACAGATCTGTAAATGACTTCTATTAAAAAATCCTTCCAGTACTTTTAGCAGCTGTATGCTCCAAAGGAAATTCTTTTCTTTTTGAATAAATTTTTTGTCTTGTCCACAGTGCTCTCTGCTGACACCTCTATAGTGTCAGGAACTTTCCAGAGCAGCAATGGGGATTTTCTCCTGCTCTGGACGGTTCCTGATACGGGCATCAGGTGTCAGCAGAGAGCAATGTGGACAAGACAAAAAAAAGAAATTCAAATAGAAAATAATTTCCTCTGTAGCCTACAGCTGCTAAAAAGTGCTGGAAGGGTAAATATTTTTTTTAATAGAAGTCATTTACAAATCGGTTTAACTTTCGGGCACCAGTTAATTAAAAAAAAAAAAAAAGTTTTCCACTGGAGTACCCCTTTAAACAGGATAGAATCGTAGGTGAAATTCTGCCCATGAAACCACCAATTGTTTACACTCGAGCCCCTAATCTGGGTATTAAAATAGCCCCCATAGTTCAAAATACTACACATAAACAGCCGTTAAAAACAATAGTAGAATTGAAGTGTTTTTTCAGGTGTGGGCAATTTTCAAGTTTTCAAGTCAATGACTTAATATGAGATATTCAAGAATATCTAACCTGTAATAGCAAGGGGGTGATTTACTTATACAATGTCCCTGTCATAAACAATACATTGCTCGAACATCAAGATCTCTAAAAACCCACATATCGGAGCATATGTTCAATATTTGCATTAATCGTAGTCACCCCCTTGCTTTACATTATAGAGAAAGTTATTCTAGGGATCCTACTCAGATGGCATATGCAGCACTACAGACAGTCAGATGAGATTGGCAAGGAGGCAATTATTTGGCTAGAATGTCTAAGGCAGAAACAAGAAAAATATATGAATTTGAATCACTGATCCCTCGGGGGCTGAATGTTGATTTTGAGTTGTTTGGTTTTCTGGGATTAGTTGTTGTTGTATGTGTGGGCTTCTGCTCTCGACCCATCACTGGCAGGCTGTTTACCAGAACACTGATCGGTCCTGCGCGGTAGCCCCATTGCATTTTATAACCTTGCAAGCTGAAGAAATTTCCATATATCCGTTGTTTGTTTTCTATCTTTTTTCATTTTATTTTAATTTTCATTATCTTTTATTTTATAATTTTTTTTAAATTATATTTATTATTAATAAAAAAATGTTCTTTTATCATTTTATTATTTTTTATTATTTATTTTAATTTTATTTTCACTTCTATTTTTTTATTTTCTATCTTCATCTTTATTTCTATTTTATTGTTATCATTATTTTTATTCTCTTTATTTTCATTCTTATTTTCACTCATCTTTATGATATACTTCATATCTTCATACTGCTCATCATTATTGTATGTTTATGAAATGAACAAGACACAACTTATATTTATATGTATACTTTCAATCATATTTATTCCTATATTCCCAATGCAGGTCTCTCCCACACAACCCGTATTCATACCAGTCTGTATTACATTCATTTTATTTTATTTGTATTCCTCTTATATATTTTTGAGTATATATTTTAGATTTATGATCAAGACATGGCTTTATGCATATACTATATATACATATTATTTATTTATTCCAAAATTTTAGTCTACTATATTTATTTCTCTTTGTATAGCCCCATACAACCCATATTCGCAAACTTTCCAGTTTGGAATTTGTTATCCACTTTTTTGTTGCTACCTGCCCTCTGTGACATCACACTCCGGAAGTTAATTGCTAATGTTTAGAACCTATAAATACACTCAGATGGATGAATGACCGTATACTATTCTTTACTTGCTAACTTCACTGAGGAAAGTCCCTAAGGCCGGACCAAAACACTTTTTAAATCAGCCATACTATGTCACGAGGACGCCAGCTGGAGTCCTTTTCATTTTACCTGCACTTTCCACAAGCCACCAAGATCCAAGGTCAGTAGGAACCCTGCTATTCATCCTCCGCTACTACCACCTCTGCTATTCATCCCTGTTATCCATCACTAATGATACCTCCAAGAACATCCAGGTCTGCACCACACTTAGGATCCGTGTGCAAGAACCCTAGGATCCGTGTGCCAGAGGTTTGCATAAACACAGGAGAAGAACAGTGTTACCAGCGCTGCAGCACTCCATGTCACTGTGAGTGTTAGGTCTCAACACAGCCGCGACAAGAACCAGGGAACCTGCGTAGGATCGGGTGAGCGATATCATCTTGCTATACTACGAGCTGTAGTGACTTGTGTAACGAGTCACGGCAGGTGATGGATCTTCTGGGGCTGTGTGGATGATAACGTGGGCTGTGCCAGGGAGCGAAGTATAAGGTGCTGCTGGTTTTCACCAGAGTCCGCCGCAAAGCAGGATGGTCTTGCTGCCTAGGAGGCAAGGGCACATGCGCCGGGGCTGCGGGAACAGAAAGACCAGGGATGTGAGTGAGGAGCTGGGATTCGCATGCAGGCGCATCCAGAAATGTGGAGCCCAGCCCCACCGGCAGCGGAGACATGACAAGAGAGCGCTCACAGCCAGCTTGTCTAACTGAAGTGTAGATGTTAAAGTACCCCCCCCCCCTTTGGTCTCCCCCTCTTCTTTGGCACTCAGAAAGTTCCCCACTACATGAGACCAAGGGGTTTGTGGAATGGGCAAAGGCTGTAAGGGACTTGTAGGTTTCTGTCGTGGAGTCTTCCGTCTTCTAAGATGACAAACTGGCAAAGAAGAATGTCCCCAATTCAAGACTTTAAGTCTGAGTTTAACAGGCACAGAAGATATCACAGGAGGAACATTATGCCTTGGCGTGGATTCCAATCCTGCGACAGGCCTAAGAAAAGGCACAAGACAGTGATCTTGGCAAAAATGTCCCCAACAAGTGATTTCACCAGATTTACAGTTAAGTTGTGGCGAATGATGTAGAAGCCAAGGAAGACCAAGAAGAAGCTCCGAAGTACAATGTGGTAGAACATTAAACTAAATTTGTTCCTTGTGCAAATCCCCCACATGCATGACGAGAGGTTCAGTGCGGAATTGCACCTTACACTTCAGATTTTGTTCATTAACAGAAGAAATGTAGAAGGGCTTGACAAGATGCGTCACTGTAAGACGTTTTTTATGGAGCTGGGAGGCACCAATGAAGTTGCCAGCGGAACCAGTGTCCAAAAAGGCAGAAGCGATGAAAGAAGTCTTGGCACAGGAAAATACTTGAACCGTAGTGGTCAAGCGAGGAGAGGTAATATTCAAATCAAGGGATGCCACTCCTACTTGTCCAAGTTGAGAGCGTTCCCCCGGACACGGAGGATGTACAGAACAGTCTTAATGAAAGTGCTCCGGACTGGCACAATATAGGCACAAATTCTCATTGCGTCATCAGGATCTTTCCTGCTGCGTTAAGCGAAAACATTCCACTTTCATAGCCTCTTTGGCAGGAGAAAAGGAAAACAATAAAGGTAGATGTTGGAACACAGGTGCCAGACAAGGCAATTGCCGTGTTCGGGCAGGTTCTTTTTCCGAAGGAAGTTCTTCCTGCCTCTTGGCAGAACGCACGTCAGTTCGAGTGGCTAAATGGATAAGTTCGCTCAGGTTAGTCAGAGAATATCGTGCAGTAAGAGCATCCTTGATTCTAGAGGAAAGTCCTTTTTTAACCCTATAAGGACCCAGACAATTTTCAGTGTAGGACCCGGCCATTTTTTGCACATCTGACCACTGTCATTTTAAGCATTAATAACTCTTGGATGCTTTTACCTTTCATTCTGATTCCCAGAATGATTTTTCGTGACATATTCTACTTTATGTTAGTGGTAAAATATTGTCGATACTTGCATCATTTCTTGGTGAAAAATTCCAAAATGTGGTGATTTTTATTTATTTTTTTACTTTGAAGCTCTCTGCTTATAAGGAAAATTTATATTCCAACAAATTATATACACTGATTCACATTTACAATATGTCTACTTTATGTTTGCATCATAAATTTGTCATGTTTTTACTTTTGGAAGACATCAGAGGGCTTCAAAGTATAGCAGCAATTTTCCAATTTTTCACAACATTTTCAAAATCAACATTTTTTAGGGACCAGTTCCATTTTGAAGTGGATTTGAAGGGCCTTCATATTAGAAATACCCCATAAATTACCCCATTATAAAAACTGCACCCCTCAAAGTATTCAAAAAGACATTCAAAAGGTTTGTAAACCCTTTCACAGGAAAAGTAGCAAATTGAACATTTTTTACACTGGCATGTTCTTGTAGTCCCAGTTTTTGAATTTTTACATGGGGAAAAAGGAGAGAAATCGTCCTAAAATGTGTAACCCAATTTCTCTCAAGTAAGAAAATACCTCATAAGGGCTCAGAAGGGAAGGAGCAAAAGTGGGATTTTGGAGAGTGAGTTTTTCTGAAATGGTTTTTGAGGGGCATGTCACATTTAAGAAGCCCCTATGGTGCCAGAACAGCAAAAAAAAAAAAACACATGGCATACTATTTTGGAAGTTATACCCCTCAAGGAACGTAACAAGGGGAACAATGAGCCTTAACACCCCACAGGGGTTTGACGACTTTTTGTTAAATCTGGATGTGTAAATGAAAAAAAAAATCACTAAAATGCAGTTTTTTCCCCAAATTTTACATTTTTACAAGGGGTAATAGGAAAAAATTACCCTCAAAATTTGTAACCCCATTCCTTCTGAGTGTGGAAATACCCCATGTGTGGACATCAAGCGCTCTGCTGGAGCACTACAATGCTCAGAAGTGTAGAAGTGCCATTGAGCTTTTGGAAAGAAAATTAGTTTGGAATGGAAGTCAGGGGCCGTGTGCATTTACAAAGCCCACTGTGGTGCCACAACAATGGACATGTGACCCCATTTTGGAAACTACACCCTCACAGAATTTAATAAGAGGTGCAGTGAGTACTTATACCCCACTGGCGTTTGACAGATCTTTGAAACAGTGGGCTGTGCAAATGAAAAATTACATTTTTCATTTTCACGGATCACTGTTCCAAAAATCTGTCAGAGACCCGTGGGCTGTACATGCTCACTGTATCCCTTATTACATTACATGAGGGGTTTAGTTTCCAAAATGGGGTCACATGTGGGGGGGGGATCCATTGTTCTAGCACTATGGGGGCTTTGTAAACACACGTGGCCTTCAATTCCGGACAAATTTTCTCTCCAAAAGCCCAATATCACTCCTTCTCTTCTGAGCCTTGCAGTGCACCCGCAGAGCACTTTACGTCCACACATGGGGTATATTCTTACTCAGAAGAAATGGGGTTACAAATTTTGTGGGGAATTTTTCCTATTTTCCCTTGTAAAAATGAAAAATTTAGGGTAACACCAGCATTTTTGTGAATTTTTTTTTTCACTTTTCCATCCAACTTTGAAGAATTTTCATTAAACACCTGTGGGGATGTTAAGGCTCACTATACCCTTGTTACATTCCGTGAGGGGTGTAGTTTCCAAAATGGGGTCACATGTGGGTATTTATCTTTGCGTTTATGTCAGAACCGCTGTAAAATCAGCCACCCCGGTGCAAATCACCAATTTAGGCCTCAAATGTACATAGTGTGCTCTCACTCCTGAGCCATGTTGTGCGTCCGCATAGCATTTTACGCCCACATATGGGGTATTTCCGTACTCAGGAGAAATTGTGTTACAGATTTTGGGGGTTTTTACACTAACAGGCTGGTGTAGACCTCAACTTTTCCTTTTCATAAGGGGTAAAAGGAAAAAAGTCCACCAAAATTTGTAGAGCAATTTCTCCCGAGTACAGAAATACCCCATATGTGGTCCTAAACTATTTCCTTGAAATACAACAGGGCTCCGAAGCGAGAGAGCGCCATGTGCATTTGAGGACTGCATTAGGGATTGCATAGGGGTGGACATAGGGGTATTCTATGCCAATGATTCCCAAACAGGGTGCCTCCAGCTGTTGCTAAACTCCCAGCATGCCTGGACAGTCAGTGGCTGTCCGGAAATTCTGGGAGTTGATGTTTTGCAACAGCTAGAGGCTCCGTTTTGGAAACACTGCCATACAATATGTTTTTCATTTTTATTGGGGGGGGGAACAGTGTAAGGGGGTGTATATGTAGTGTTTTACCCTTTATTTTGTGTTAGTGTAGTGTAGTGTTTTTAGGGTACATTCGCACTGGCGGAGGTTTACAGTGAGTTTTCCGCTAGGAGTTTGCGCTGCGGTGAAAAATTTGGCGCAGCTCAAACTTCAAGCAGGAAACTTACTGTAAACCCGCCAGTGTGAATGTACCCTGTACATTCACATTAAAGGGGGCAAACCTCCAGCTGTTTCAAAACTACAACTCCCAGCATGTACTGACAGACCGTGCATGCTGGGAGTTGTACTTTTGCAACAGCTGGAGGCACACTGGTTGGAAAACCTTCAGTTAGGTTCTGTTACCTAACTCAGTATTTTCCAACCAGTGTGCCTCCAGCTGTTGCAAAACTACAACTCCCAGCATGTACTGATGGCTGAAGGGCATGCTGGGAGATGTACTTATGCAACAGCTGATGGTACGCAACTACAACTCCCAGCATGAGACAGCTGTTTGCTGTTTGGGCATGCTGGGATTTGCAGTTTTGCAACATCTGCAGAACTACAAATCCCAGAATGCCCAGACAGCTGTCTGGGCATGCTGGGAGGTGTAGTTTTGCAATATCTGGAGGGCTACAATTTAGAGAACACTGTATAGTGGTCTCAAACTGTAGCCCTCCAGATGTTGCTAGGCAACTCACCGGCTTCCGTAGGATCCAGTGAGCCTTATCGCTGTCCTCTTCTGCCGCTGATCCCCGCCACCGATCATCGCCTCCGTTGCCTGCTGATCGGTAAGTGGACCTCCGGCGCCGTTCCTTATTGGTTTCCCCGTTCTTCCCCATCTATTGTGGGTGGGCAGAACGGGGAAACCGAAAGTTAACCCCTTAAGGACCTGGGGTTTTTCCGTTTTTGCATTTTCGTTTTTTCCTCCTTATTTTTAAAATATCATAACTCATTCAATTTTGCACCTAAAAATCCATATGATGGCTTATTTTTGTGCCACCAATTCTAATTTGTAATGACGTCAGTCATTTTACCCAAAAATCGACTGCGAAACGGAAAAAAAAATTCATTGTGAGACAAAATTGAAAAACAAACGCCATTTTGTAAATTTTGGGGGCTTCTGTTTCTACACAGTACATTTTTCGGAAAAAATTACACCTTTTCTTTATTCTGTAGGTCCATACGATTAAATTGATACCCTACTTATGTAGGTTTGATTTTGTCGCACTTCTGGAAAAAATCATAACTACATGCAGTAGAAAATGTACACGTTTAAAATTGTCATCTTCTGACCCCTATAACTTTTTTATTTTTACACGTATGTGGCGATATGAGGGCTCATTTTTTGCATCGTGATCTGAATTTTTTAGCCGTACTATTTTGGTATTGATAGGACTTATTGATTGCTTTTTATTAATTTTTTCATGACATAAAAAGTGACCAAAAATGCACTATTTTGGACATTGGAATTTTTTTGCGCGTACGCCATTGACCGAGCGGTTTAATTAACTATATATTTTTATAACTCAGACATTTACACACGCGGCGATACCACATATGTTTATTTTTATTTACACTTTTTTTTTAAATGGGAAAAGGGGGGGTTGATTCAAACTTTTATTAGGGGAGGGGTTAAATTGTCTTTATTCACTTTTTTTTTGCAGTGTTATAGCTCCCATAGGGACCTATAACACTGCACACACTGATCTTTTACATTGATCAGTGGTTTCTCATAAGAAACCACTGATCGATAATTCTGTAGCTTGACTGCTCGTGCCTGGATCTCAGGCACTGAGCAGTCATTCGGTGATCGGACACCAGGAGGCAAAGTAGGATACCCTCCACGTGTCAAACAGCTGTTCGGGGTGCAGTGATTTCGCTGCGGCGATCCCGAACAGCCCCCTGAGCTAACCGGCAGTGATTTAGTTTCACTTTAGACGTGGCATTCAACTTTGAACGCGCGTCTAAAGGGTTAATAGCGCGCGGCACCGCGATCAATGCCGCGCACTATTAGCCACGGGTCCCGACCGCTGTTAGAGGCTATGTCCGACCTGCGTGGCCGCGCGTTATAGAACGGGAGCGGACTTAGGACATACAGATACGACCTGGGTGTTTAACAGGTTAACCCTCCCGCCCCCGATCTGCTATTGATCGTCGCTTCTAGATGACCAATAGCAGGGACAGGAGGGGTGACACCCCTGCCACCTCACTCCTATCCCTTCAGGGGGATCGTGGGTGTCTTGGACAACCCCGATCCCCCCCTTATTTTCCTGGTCACCATAGACCCGTATGACCGGTGATTTGCGGTTTACATGGGGGGGGGGTCTGATGACCCCCCTGGGCAGTTGCGTGGGGTGCCTGCTGATCGATATCAGCAGTCACCTTGGTCCTATCCCTGCCCGGCACGCGGCGGGGAACAGACTTCTCATGGACGTATGCGTCCTTAACTACCAGGGTCCCATGACATAGCGGTACGTCAAGGGTCCTTAAGGGGTGAAAGGCAGCACACACGGTCTCGTCGTTCCAAGCAAGTGTGCGGAACTGAACCACGTAGTCGCCAACGGAGGAGATCCCTTGGCAGAGGTTCAGAAGAGCCGTCTCGGCAAAGGAGGCTCACGCAGGTTCTTCAAATGCATTGTGGAATTCTGCAAGGAAGGCTGACAGGTTCAAGAAGACCGGATATCTACAATCCCAGAGAGGAGTAGTCCAGGCTAAAGCTTTTCCAGAAAGTAGGCTGGCCACAAACGCCACTTTAGCACGCTCCATCGGGAACAGATCCGCCATGAGTTCTAGATGGATGGAACACTGTGTCACAAAGCCTCTACACAGCTTGGGATCTCCGTCATACTTAGAAGGCAAGGACAAATGAAGCTTGGTCCCAGGAGAAGCTGCAGACTCAGGAGGAGGCTCAGGTACAGGTGCATCAGCTTTTTGCCACTCAGCAGCAACAACAGCAACAGCAGGTTGACCAGCCTGACCGGCTAATTGCTGCGACTGTTGAGCCACGATGGTGGAAAGATCATCTGGCAAAGGCACCCCAGCGGGATCCATGGCCGGATATTACTGTAACGGGTAACTGCAGGTGGTGGATCCTTTGGGGCTGTGTGGATGATGACGTAGGCTGTGCCAGAGAGCAGAGTCTTAGGTGCTACTGGTTTTCACCAGAGCCTGCCGCAAAGCGGGATGGTCTTACTGCGGCAGGTGGCACCCAGGTCGCTACCCCTGGCATGACTTGTCCACACAGGTTGCTGGGATGTGGCGGGGCACAAAAGGAAACTGGCAAGACGTGGTCAAGGTAGCAGTAGGTCAGGGCAGGCGGCACAGGTGCAGGGTCAGGTAACAAACAAGGATTTGGTACACAAATATCAGGAACACAGAAACACAGTATGCTTTCTCTAGGTCACAAAGGCAACACAGATCCTGCAGGGATACAAGGGATGAGCAAGTACTTATGACAAGAGCACAGGTGAATACACTTAAATGAGTACTGGCCCTTTAAATGTAAGAACTTCAGCGCGCGCACACCCCTAGGAGGCTGGGGCACAGGTGCTGGGGCTGCGGGAACAGAAAGGGAGGTGAGTGGCGGGCTGGGATTCGCATGCAGGCGCGTCCTACGATGTGAATCCCAGCCCTGCCGGCAGCGGAGACATGACAAGAGAAGAACACAATATTTATTACTTAAATGTAAAATTTACCCCCAAGGATAAACTCTGTAACCTCATTTTTTGTTATTTTATTTTAACATAAAAAAACATGAAGATATATACTGTATATATTTATTAAATATATGCAATGTAATAACACTTATGATAAAACATACAATATATTGGAGAAATAGAATTCTGAGAATGGATCAATGTTTCAGTATAATAACCTGATCTCACTAGGTATAGAATGAGTACATTTATAAGTAGTCTCTTAACATGTGCAGAGAAAATTCAATTTCTATTTAAAGGTTACATGTTAATTACAAACCCAAATAAGGATCTCATTAGTTGTTTGAAAGAAAAAACTGGGCTGTTAATCTGGAAACAGAATGGGAACATTGTCTGACAAAGCATATTAATTACTACTTAAGGCCTCATTTAATGAGTTTAACACTATTTCCAATCAGGAAGCCCATATCAATCATAGTTCATTTGTGCTGATACCAGGCTGCACTCCCATATATGCCCTTTTCAATTCAACTTCTTATTCACAGTGTTATTGGCCCTTTTTACCAATGTCTTTTCTTAAGATTTTTTTTTTTTATTTAAATTGGATATATTTTAGTCCTCATCTTTCTTTAATATTTTGATTTCATTAACATCTTCTTGTTCTGCAAAACTATATTAGTGCAATATGGTAAAATGTGTGTTTTTAGTAAGATGATTTATATTAAATGGGTACTCCACCTCTAAACATCTTATCTCAAGAATAGGGGATAATATGCCTGATTGTGGAGGGGGAGGGGTCTGTTTGGCCACAATCAGGCCAATTTATATATTGTTTAAATTGTATAATGGTATCCTAAAATGTCTGGCATTGTTAGAATAAAACATTATTTATTGAATCCAAAGATATCCTTTATAATGTTTTCTGTTATAAATAAAAATTACAGACAGTTTGATTGATATGAATGCAAAAAATAATTTATTAAACAATATTAATCACAATATAAAAACAATTAAAATAAATTCATAAAACACAAAAATATATAGCACTGATGCTGTCTGACATTTGGGCCCCAATGGCTAAAAAAATCAGAACACTAATATTGATTGCTTTTGCACTTGTAATCTGATAGTTCAGAAAAAAATATATATTTCCACTAGTCCGGCCCACAGTATGGTGGCAACAGTTTGTCTGCAATAGTTATATTGTCATTTGCTCACCATATCTCCGGCTGCTGGTCCCGTACTGCGACGGACCAAGAGGGAAAAGTACTGTGGCTATTTGGATGTTACGGGTGCTGCGGCACTTGCAATTGCTGTGTGTAGCTCACAATGGTGGTAGGAGCGTATACTCTGGCAGGAGGTTCCAATGAATGGAAATCTCAATTGTAGCAGTCCTCCTCTCAGGCAACGCTTGAATGGAGAGGTTGATCGTGATCAAGTCATGCAGCAGACAGCATACCCGGTATTGTAGAGATACAGGTGCATTGCGGCACAATGACAGAGTCTGGAGGTGGCATCAGTATGAGGAGACCATATAGTGGCTGAATGACACAGCGTGGAGGTGTTGGCAGCACGAGAAGACCATATAGTGGCGGAATGACACAGCGCGGAGGTGTTGCCAGCATGAGGAGACCATATAGTGGCTGAATGACTGTGTGAAGGTGTTGGCAGCATGAGAAGACTATATAGTGTCTGAATGACACAGTGTGGAGGTATTGGCAGCATGAGAAGACTATATAGTGGCTGAATGGCACAGCGTGGAGGTGTTGGCAGTATGAGGAGACCATATAGTGACTGAATGAAAAAGCTTGGATGTGGCCGAAGCAAATAGAGGCTGAAAGACACAGCGTGGAGTTGTTGGCAACATGAGGAGAACATATAGTGGCTGAGTGACACAGCGTGGAGGTGTTGGCAGCATGAGGAGACCATATAGTGGCTGAATGACACAGCTTGGATGTGGCTGAAGCATGAGCAGAACCATATGGTGTCTGAATGGCACAGCCTGGAGTTGGTAGCAGTGCCAACTAGTGCTTCACAATACCTAAGATTAAAAGACAAATTTTGAAATTGAAAGGAAAACTGTCATATATTTTCTCCCGCACTATCCACAGGTATTGGTGGATAGTGCGGGAGACTCTGATTAAAATGAGCCCTACCTTGGTCTGATCCGCGCCGCCGTTTGCCCGCAATTGTAGTTTTAATCTCTGTGTATATCCTGCTGTAGCTGTAGCTAACGGACACTGACGTCAGCACGCTCATGAATATTCATCCCTCCCTCTGGTTAGGAGAGGCAAAGAGAGGGAGAACAGGAGGGATTAATATTCATGAGCGGCGCTGATGTCAGTGTCCATTAGCCCGCAGAAGCACCGCCTTTGCCAGTTACCGCAGGATATACATAGAGATTAAAACTACAATTGCGGGCGAACGGCGGCGCGGATCAGACCAAGGTAGGGCTTGTTTTAATCAGCGTCTCCCGCACTATCCACCAATACCTATAGATTTTTAGTGTCCAATACCTGTAGAGTTTTAGTGTCCTGGGCCTTGGCGTACAAAGGACCAATTTTAACAAGGAGTACCATGTAACAATGCAGCAAAATTACAGAGCCTGGAGGTGGCATCAGTATGTGGAGAACATAAAGTGGCTGAAAGGCACAGCCTGGAGTTGGTTGAAGCAAGAGAAGAGACCATATAGTGGCTGAATGATACAGCCTGGAGGTGGCATCAGTATGAGGAGACCATATAGTGGCTGAATAACAGCCTGGAATTTCTGGCAGCATGGGAAGACCATATAGTGTCCAAATGGCACAGCCTGGAGGTGGCTTAAGCATGAGGAGACCATATAGTGGCTGAATGACACAGCCTGTAGTTGGCTGAAGCATGAGAAGAGATCATATAGTGGCTGAATGACACAGCCTGGAGGTGGCAGCAGCAGCACCAGGAGTACTGAAAGTGACCCAGTGACAGAGTGGTGTGGTAGTAGCAATACCAGTACCCGGTGTCGAAGGTGGGTGAAAAATGTTTGTAACTGGGAAGTAGTGCCTTAAATCTGTTTGGCACTATCCATATTTGGGAAGTGTTGGTGTGGCACCATGGTCAATCTACTCTCATGCATCAGGCATTGGTGGTTGGAAATCCTGGCTGATGCATGATTCATCTTCACAAAGGTCAGTCTGCCCACATTTTCCATGGACAGATGAGTTCTCCTTGGGGGGATTATGGTACTAAACACCCGCTCTGATGGCACACTACTGGCCGGGCAGGACAGCTTTTCCAGGGCAAACTCTGCTAGTTGCGGCCACAAATCAAGTTTGGCTACCCAGAAGTCCAGCGGATCTTCAAGGTGTGTTGGCATGGGCATGTCACGGTATGCCACCATCTGCTGGTTCAGGTCCTGCCCCAGGTGTATCTGCTGCTGATGAGTTGCTTCACTATGCGGGTGAAGAAAGCTACTCATCAGCGACTGTAGACTCAGGCTGCTGCTGATGGAACTGGTACTGCTCCTGCCACCCCACCCCTCCCCAGCAGCCATGGCAGTAGAAGGTGAGAGCAGGGGGCCCCCAATTCAAAACTGCGAGAGGATGGATGAGGGCGCCCATAGGCATCAGCCAACTGACTTCCAAGGATGCCTCTGTAGTAGGTCACTTTGTCCTCCCTCTCAGTGGGTGTAAAAATGGCCCCTATTTTGTGGTGGTAGTGAGGGTCCAATAAGGTGGAGATCCAGAAGTCATCCCTCTGCCGAAAGGTGACAATTCGGCTGTCACTATGCAAGCAAGTGAGCATGCATCGTGCCATTTGTGCAAGTGACTCGGAGGGACTCCCTGCCTCGATCTCCACTGCATACTGCCACAGTGTGTCTGGGTCCTCTGTCTTACCTTCCTCATAACCCTCTAGCTCCTCTGGCTGCTCCTGCTCCTCCTCTCCTGTCAGATTAGTAGAAAAACCTCCCTCTCATTTAGCACTTTGATATGCCTCCCTAAGAATTCAGTCAGGGTAGCCTCTTTCCCTAAACCGCCTCCTCATGCCGTGTGCCTCAGCATTAAAGGCTGACTCTAAGGAGCAATTTCTCCTAGCCATGTAGTATTGTCCCTTAGGGATACTGTTTTTAAGGGGCTTTGGGTGGTGGCTTTCCCTCCTAAGTAAATTATTACCCGTGATGGGCTTGCAAAAGACCTTTGTGTCAATTCCCCCACTGTTGTTCCGTTCTAGATGTACGTCAAGAAAGGTTAGGGAGTTCATATTGATCTCGTGGGTGAATTTGTGGCCAAGGTCATTGTCATTTAGGGTGAGGAGAAATTCTTCCAATAGTTGTGAACTGACTGACCAGATGATGGCTATATCGTCAATGAACCTACCCCAGAATATAATATGATTCTGGTATTTGGGGTGTTGGTCATTAAAGACGATAGTCTACTCCCACTGACCCAGGTGTAGGTTGGCATATGTGGGGGGCCACAGGGCTCCCCATAGCTGTACCCCTGAGCTGGTAGTAAATTTTGGAGTTAAAGATAAATACATTCCTTTTCTGGATAAATGTCAGAAGTGAATTAATTAACTTCTTATGGAGGATGAGGTGGATAGCTCTCCCCTTAAGATCGAAGTCAATTGCTCTTCATCCTGCCATGTGTAGTATTGAGCTGTATAAGGCTTCAACATCTATTGAGTGAGCCAAAAGTGATCTTCTAATGTAATATCTGCCAATTTTAGCAAGAGGTGAGTAGTATCCCTTAGGTACGAAGGTAGTCCTAAAACAAAGGGACGCAGAAGCTTATCAACATAAATACTGAAGTTTTGGGTTAAATTACCAATCCCAGATATGATACGTCTACATTTTAGTGGCTTTAGGCCTTTATGGACTTTGGGTAGTCCATATAATGTGGCTAGTCGTGGATGGGGAGGTAGCAAAAATTCATATTCCTTTTTGTCTATTAAACGTAATGTTTTTGCTTCTGATAGTATAGATTTAAAGGAGTAGTCTGGCGCTCATTTTTCTCATTTTATCTGGTCCGGGCTGCAAAATAAAAGAAAACAAACTTTCTCTTACCTGCCAACGATCCCCCGGTGCTCCAGTACACTCCGGTACAGATGTTCGGTCCCCGGGCTGTATTCTTCTTACTTCCTGTTAGCCCGGCACGTCACACGGAGCTTCAGCCTATCACCAGCCGAGACGGGACATCGCTGTGGCCGGTGATAGGCTGGAGCTCCGTGTGACGTGCCGGGCTAACAGGAAGTAAGAAGAATACAGCCCTGGGACCGAACACCTATACTGGAGCACCGGGGGCTCATTGGCAGGTAAGAGAAAGTTTGTTTTCTTTTATTTTGCAGCCCGGACCAGATAAAATGAGAAAAGTGTGCGCCGGACTAGTCCTTTAAGTTCTCTGTAGTGTTGGGGGATCGGATTAGACGGTAGAACACGATATGCGCTGGTATTGTTGAGAATTTGATGACACATGCTTACGTCATCTGTGTGATTAAGCAGAACAAGGTAACCTCCTTTATCCAAAGGTTTGATTACAATTTGTTGGTCACGTTCCAGATTTTTTAGAGATTGAGATACCTGATATGTCAGATTAAAATGAGGAATAAGGAAATCTGATTTTCTATCAGATCTGATTTTCTATCTCTCGGCAGACCACATCGATGAAAATATTGATCGATGCTCGTCCACCGTCCACCGTTGGATATTGGGTGTGTTTGGGTTTGCATTGGGAAAAAGGACCTTCTCCTAGTTTCCTCTCATTTTCTGTCAGGAGAGAGCTGGGAGCTGAGATTCCTTTTTAATCTTGAGGGTCAATGCCTAAATATGAGCAAGTGAGGAGTTCCTGCATCGTAAAATATTTTTTCCATTTTAGTTTTTGGCCGAACAGATGGATGTCTTTTATCTAATCAGATTTTTGGTTCGGACGTGAGGACAAAGGAAAGTCCCTTGCGGAGTACCAAAATCTCTTCTTTGGTTAGAGTATGATTAGAGAGATTAATAATTTGGTTATTTTAGGAATTCGGTCCTACATTTGTGGTGTTGTTTCTTGTATTTCCCTGTCCAAAATATAAGAAGATGATGAGGAAGGTGGTAATGGGGCAGAGTATGTTGAAGAGGACGGATAGTGTCCAGACATGGAACTTGGTCCGGACTGGTTGGTGGTTCCTCTTCCTCTCGATCTTTTGTCTCTGCCCCGTGAGTTGTTGTTCCATCTTCCACCTCCGTGCCTTGTTAGGTAAGGTGACCTATTCCACTGATTACGTGACCTATTACCTTACCAGAGAATTCAGTTTCAGATGAGGAGATTTCCGTGTCCGTTACTTTATTAGTGTCCTGTCCAATAAAGGTATAGGCCTTGTTGTCTTTAAACTCTGTGAGATCTTTTTTGAATTGTTTGTTTTCTTTCAAATAAAATTTGAATTTTTCTATATTATTCTGCAATTTGTTCTTTTTTGTTAAAATCCGGTTCACTTCTCAGTGTATTAGCAGTATTAATCAAATCCTGAAGACTCTTGGTGGTTGTTTCTAAGTACCGTATTTTTCGCCCTATAGGACGCACCGGCATATAAGACGCACCGAATTTATAGGTGCAAAATCTAAAAAACATAAAGATTTTGAACCCAATAGTGGTCTTCAACCTGCGGACCTCCAGATGTTGCAAAACTACAACTCCCAGCATGCCCGGACAGCCGTTGGCTGTCCGGGCATGCTGGGAGTTGTAGTTTTGCAACATCTGGAGGTCCGCAGATTGAAGACCACTGCATAGGAGGTAATACTCACGTGTCCCCGTCGCTCCGGAACATCTCTGCTGCCGGCCGGGTATCCTCGCTCTCCGTCGCCACCATCACGTCGTTACACACGCCGACGCACGTACGCGACGACGTGATGACGAGGAAGGAGAGCGCCGGCCATACAGGGGATCCCTGAACGGAGAAGACACCGAGGAGGCAGGTAAGGTGTCCTGTAAGCACTAACCCAGCTATTCAGTCGGGCTGTTCGGGACCGCTGCGGTGAAATCGCGGCGGTCCCGAACAGCCCGACTGAACAGCCGGGTTAGTGTCACTTTCCCTTCAGACGCTGCGGTCAGCTTTGATCGCCGCATCTGAAGGGTTAATACAGGGCATCACCGCGATCGGTGATGTCCTGTATTAGCCGCGGATCCCGGCCATTGATGGCCGCAGGGACCACCGCGATAGGGGTGTATTCGCCATAGAAGATGCACCGTGCGTCTTATACGGCGAAAAATACGGTAAATTTTTTACTCTTCAATAACTGTTTCATAAATCTGATGGAGGATTGTGTAGCCTCCTTTTCCCACCTACTCATTAATTGAGGTGTTGTGTTTGTGACCTTGCTGCTGGTATTATTGAGATTCTCAATCCCTTTGGAACGATATTGTGAGATATATAATTTTCAAGTGATTTAACTTCCTACCAGGACTTGACTTGGTCCTTATAACTGATGTGCAATTCCTTAAAAATACTGTTAGTGGTGGGAGCTGCTCTGGTAATTTGAGTGAATTCTTTATCGGAAAAGACTTCCCTAGCTTCCTCTAGCAAAGTATCAGTATTCAAAGAATTTAAAAAGTTGCTAGCCATGTCCCCAGTAATGATTATTCACAAGAAAACAAGGTATTCTAAGACCAAAATTACAAATTAGAATACAATTTCTGGAATTTAGTTATGGGTATCCAGGACCCCAAGTGGTATACAAGTCCCTTGGTGACTATTATAAGTCAATTTTGTTTTGTGTAGGAAAAATCGCCAATTAGGCTACAGGTAGAATAAAACTTAACTTTTACTGAGGTAAGACATAAAAAGTAACAAGAATTTTTAGAACAAAAATATTTTGAAAACAGCACTGTTGGATGCCAAGGGTAAAAGGATCCAGGGTTTTTCCGTTTTTGCATTTTCGTTTCGTTTAAAAAAAATGAACAGGACGAGTCAGTAACTATATCTAATAAGTATGGTGAAACAACAGTTGCATGGCATTTTAAAGATCAGGGACATCAAATTTCAGAATTAAGATGGCAAATGGTGGAACAGGTAACAGTTCACACTAATGAAAATCAGAAACGCCTGCTTCAACACGAGATGTTCTGGATTACCGAACTTGAAACTCTTGTACCGAAAGGTATGAACAGTGTCGTTTTAATGCATTCTAATGAGTTATATCAGGCTGTGTTTAGTTTAAAATAATATTAGCTTAAATGTGCATTTTTTCATTCTAAGAGGTTGTACTAATTATGAACAACTGTGATTGACTAACTTAGAAGCTCTAGTTCCCAACAGCCTTTGAGCATGATTAAGGGGGTCCGCCCCTGAAACGTTGTGCCATGGCTGATGAAAGTATGGACATCGTTATTTCCTGCTGCTAAAAATGTAATTGTCCAAGTCCTGCGAGACTGTCACAGTGCAATATTGAATATGATATTAAAGCCGGAAGAATCTTCTTGAAAAATGTGAGTTGTTTCATGTTTACTCACCTACTATACTGTTTAAAATTTGGCGTGCTGATAGCACTTCTATTGCCCTACACACCTGATTGATTCAGTTATCTTTTGCAACTGCATGACCGCCTAAATAAGCTCTAATTACATTTAAAAAAAAATGTCATCACCATGACATAATATGTTAACTGTATACTTTAATGTACCTTTGTGTGCTCTTTGACCAACACTGACCTACCTATGGTTACTAACCGCTTTGACTTAGGACACTGACTACTCTATACTATCTACTCTACCTATCAATGTACTGAAAAATACAGTCAGCACAATATTATTGTTACTTATTCTGAAAACAGCTATTTTTGTATGTTATTTGTAAATGTGGTTCTCTCATTTCCCTGATGAGCCTAAACATTATTAGGTGAAACGTGTTGAGATGAGAGGTGTGCCACTAACTATCAATATCTAACAAATGTGTTTTTGCTCTATTCCTCACCCCCTTATCCACTCTTAGAATTAGGAGGTTTACATTGATTACGTAGGGCATCTTTAGAATAGGTACTCACCTGTACCCTTCTCCCCCTTCCCCCTTTTACCCTTGGCATCCAACGGTGCTGTTTTCTAAATCATTTTTGTACTAAAAATCCTTGTTACTTTTATGTCTTACCTAAGTAAAAGTTACATTTTTTTCTACCTGTAGCCTAATTGGTGATTTTTCCTACATAAAGCAAAATTGCCTTATAATAGTCACCAAGGGACTTGTATACCACTTGGGGTCCTGGATAACCATAACTAAATTCTAGAAATTGTGTTCTAATTTGTATTAGAAACAATCAGCAAACACCTCCGTAGGGTGAGATTTGGCTAAGAAAGTCAGCGACAAAGAAGCATTTTGGATTCTAGTAATGAGATAAAAATATCAACAAGGTTTGAAACTGATTATATATTTACTATTATGTTATATTATTATTATTTTTATATATTTTTCTTTTTTAGAAAGTGATCTAATCAAATTTTGAGATTTTTTCCACCATAAGTAGTCATTGTTTGAACATCATTTGGCAAGATGTATATAATGATGCCACCATAAGATAAATTGGACGTCAGGTATGGAGGTAGCAATGTATACATTTACCAGTATGATTATGTACATACTAAGGTTGTGGGAGATATGTTATATATGAGGTAGGAATGCACATATCATGTGCAAGCCTTGGATGGGACTACATTCATATATGACAATCTTATAGAGGGAGAATTATCAAAATCTGTCCAGAGGAAAGGCTGCCCAGTTGCCCATAGCAACCAATCAGATCACTTCTTTCATTTTTAACAAGGCCTCTGCAAAATGAAAGGAGCAATCTGATTGGTTGCTATGAGCAACTGAGCAACTTTTCCTCTGCACAGATTTTGATAAATCTCCCCCAGAGTGTATGGGGTATTGCTGCTATATCACAAACTTGTATTGCAAGTGGTATGGCTGCTAATTGGGTTTGGACAACTACAAGTTGACTGGATAAAAGGGTTAATGGTTCAATTATGTTGCACCTGTAACTTGACATACGTCTCATGTCAAGCCATGACCAAGAGCCATAACTTTGAAGTCCGAAACGCGCTGGTTACAGGTTAGGAGCTCAGTAGATTTAATAAAGTTTTTATTCTTATGCAAGACAAATACCAGAGATACTTTACTTTTTATTGTTAGTGACCACATCCAGCAAGGTCTTTCTCCTTCATGTGCCGTCTGAGCCTCACTGAGAATTACATATACATATAGATAGTGAATGGCTGAGCGTTGTTCATCTCTTTCTTTAGTAGTCATTACATATCTAAGCCCAGAATGTTCGTTCATTTTCAATAGCATACAATGTTGCGGTTGAGAAAATGTTTATATCAGAAAATATCCAACACAGCATATCGGCCCCCTGCCCTTTTAAGACACCCAAAGAGCTTCCATCGCTGTATGTGTAGGTCTTTCTTAAGATAGCAAGGCAAACAGTATGCAAAATCAATCGCAGAAGTTTTAGAAAAGTCAAGTCTGCAGTTAATGCAGATGGTGAACTGTACTTGAACTCCTAGGAACCATTATATTAAGCCTAACAGCTTAATTCTCCACTTTAAAAATATGCTAACTATATTCAGTTCTGTACTTTTCAATAGAGTTTTCAATCATAGAGCTTATAAAATACCTCAATTAGCTTTGTGCATAAGAGTACCATTAGAATACAGCTTTCTTATATTTAGGATTATTCATAAAAAAAATAAAAAAATAAATAAAAGAAAACTGAGTACTATAAATAAGCCACAAACAATGTATAACACCATTTGTGAATATTGGACCAGAGACCAGTTTAGCAAGCTTTAAAGGGGTACTCCGCTGCTCAGCATTTGGAACAAACTGTACCAAACGCTGGAGCTGGCTCCGGGAGCTTGTGACATCATATCACCCTCTCCCATAGAATTGCATTGAGGGGGTGGGGCGTGACGTCATGAGGGGACAAGGCTATAATGTCACGAGGTGGAGGCGCCGGCTCCAGCATTCGGAACAATTTGCTCCAAACGCTGAACAGCAGAGTACCCCTTTAAGCTGGACAAGGGTAAAACTTTAAAGGGGTACCCTTATCCCTTGATAGTGGAAAAAATGTCTAATCATTGGGGTCCGGCCGCAATCTCTGGCCAGGCATCCCGGTGTTCTGAACATTTGTGTTCAGAACGCCGGCTGTGCTAGGCTTCGGGCAGCTGTGGTCATAATTCCCGCTCCATTAATGTCTATGGGAAGGGGCGTGATGGCTGTGGTCTGGGGTGTCTGGACCTAGATAACAGGGGTCCCACCAGCCAGACCCCCCTCGATTAGACATCTCAAACCCCTATCCTTTGAAGAGAGAATTAGATGGATAGGGGCATATAGTAAATTTGAGTAGCCATATTAGTCCAGTGACGCAGATGCAAATAAAAAAATATTACTGGCTCCAGAAAGTTAAACAGAATTGTAAATTACTTATATTAAAAAATCTTAATCCTTTCAGTACTTATGAGCTGCTGAAGTTGAGTTGTTCTTTTCTGTCTAAGTGCTCTCTGATGACACTTGTCTCGTGAGCTGTCCAGAGTAGAAGCAAATCCCCATGGCAAACCTCTTCTACTCTGTGCAATTCCAGAGACAAGCAGAGTTGTCAGCAAAGAGCACTGTTACCAGGCAGAAAAGAACAACTCAACTTCAGTAGCTGATGATAATGGAAGGATTAAGATTTTTTAATAGAAGTAATTTACAAATCTGTTTAACTTTCTGGAGCCAGTTGATATATAAAAAAGTTTTTTTCCTGGAATACTATTTTTATCTATGACACATCAATTCATGCTTTTGGATTGTTTGCTGGGGATTTATAAAAAAAAAACAATTTATGGACAAATCAGAAACCACAATTAAATTGGCAAATAACCTTTTACAACAGTGTTTACTTACATCTGCAGCAAAATCAGCAATTTAGAATTTTCATTGAAACATTGTTTTTTACTCTGTTAGGTAAACCACAGCAGCAAATTCACAAACAATCTGTACGACTTGGTTCTGATTTGTCTTGCAGACTTCATTGCGGAAAGTCCATCTAAGGCTGGGTTCACACTACGTTTTGTCCCATACAGGAGCGCATACGGCAGGGGGGAGCTAAAATCTCGCGCTCCCGTATGTCACCGTATGCGCTCCCGTATGTCATTCATTTCAATGAGCCGACCGGAGTGAAACGTTCGGTCCGGTCGGCTCATTTTTGCGCCGTATGCGCTTTTACAACCGGACCTAAAACTGTGGTCAACCACGGTTTTAGGTCCGGTTGTAAAAGCGCATACGGCGCAAAAATGAGCCGACCGGACCGAATGCGCTCCCGTATGGGACAAAACGTAGTGTGAACCCAGCCTTATATGCCTGGTCCCTAAAAGTAATAACAATATTGTGTGAACTACAGTACGTTTCATGTTATAATTATAAAGTGATCTTTACTAAACTGTAAAGATTGTAAACGATAACTGTATACGGTAAACCTCATCAATAAATTATGCTTGAATAAAAACAAACACTTTTTGTAGATTTATGGTTGGTCAATTATTTATGAAGCGTTAAGGCACATTTTAGGGGATATTTGTTTTCATAAGATAATCTGAATTAATTTGTCTAGAAAACTATGCGTTAGCATAATATGAGAGGGTGCGTTCACACAGGCGTATTTTTTAGCGGATCCGCAGCTGCGGATCCGCTGACAAAGGCCCCTGAAGTCCTGCCCTCTTTGTGCCTGCTAATAGCGGCAATCCGCCGCTACCAGCAGACACACTGTGAAGTGCGAGTCGCAGTGTATCCGCACATCCCGCACATTGTGGCCGCTCCCCCGGCTCCCTGAGCTACACAGAGAGCGGACGCGATGTGTGCGAGTACACTGCAGGGTAACTCGCACATCGCAGTGTGTGTCTGCTGGTAGCAGCAGATTGCCGCTATTAGCAGGCACAAAGAGGGCAGCACTTTAGAGGCCTTTGTCAGCGGATCCGCAGCTGCGGATCCGCTGACAAATACGCCCGTGTGAACGCACCCTGAAAGTGTTTGTTTTAAATAAAGTTTAGATCTATTTACCCGAGCATTATAGGAAGGCATCAGGCATGCTATCACTTAAAGGAGTACTCCATTGCTAGACAGGGGTTGGATCTCTGTGATCTTCTGCCCGGCGCCCTGGCTCTCCTTCTGCGCAGAGCGGGGGTCGGCATGCATCTCTATGGGAGAGATAAAGAAATACAAGAATGGGGGATGTTGACCCTCGCTTCGTGCATGAGAAGAACTAGGGCGCCAAGTAGCAGATCAGAGTGGTTGAACCCCCTTGATTAGACACTTATCCCCTTTCCTTTGCATAGGAGATCAATTTTTCTAAGCTGGACTACTCCTTTAAAGGGGTTCTCCGCTACCCTGCCTTCTGGAGCTCCGCCCGCAGCGTCCGGAAGTTTATTACTCTGAACGCTGTGTGCGGGCTTCCGTGTTCGAGGCCGCCACCTCGTGACGTCACGCCCGCCCTCGTGACGTCAAGAGGGGGCAGGCGTGACGTCATGAGGGGGCGGCCTCGAACACGGAATCCCGCACACAGTGTTCGGAATAATAAACTTCCGGACGCTGTGAAAGGCAGGGCAGAGGAGAACCCCTTTAATACTGAAAAAAATGAATCATAACATTGCTATAAAATACCATAACACCGTAACATTTTCTTTGTTTTTGCATTGCTATAAAATACTTAATAGAGTAAAACAATAAATGCGTATTAGTGCATTTGCCATATAACAGTGGTCTCAAACTGTGGCCCTCCAGATGTTGCAAAACTTCAACACCCAGCATGCTCGAACAGCCATGGGACTGCCGCGGAAATTCCGTTGCGCTCACCGTGTGGCAGAATCTCATTGAAAGCAGTGGAACTTGGCCACAGTAAGTCTAAATGTATTAGTGGTATTATTTACATATGGGCCTTACTTCTTTGTATTTGGAGGTTCTGGTCAAAATTCTTGGTTATAGCAGACCTGTCAGCAGGAATACAATTGCATAAAAAGACTAATGGCTAGGGGGGCTACATCAGGATTCCGAACACACCTTACACACACTAAATGTGTCCCAAAAGCCCAGGGGGCATTCTCCAGCACAAGAGCCCAAGAAAGTCCAGTACGTCCTCTAATTTACCACCTCTGTGCTTGCTCCGCCTATTCATTTTACTGAAAGCTAATAAAGAGGACATAGGCAGGACTCAGGCTGGGTTCACACCAAGTTTTTGCAATACAGTTCCCGTATCAGGTTTTTGATTAAAAAAAACAGATTCCTCAAAACCTGACTAAACTGTATCAAAACGTGTGTACAAATTTTAATCTGTATATGGTTGAAAAATGATGTCCGGTTGCATCCGTTTTTTGAGAAAAAAATTATACGTTTTTAACTTTTCATTCAATTATGAATAACGTTTCACTTGTTTGATTAAAATTCCAAGAAAAAAACTGTGCAAAGTCAAAAACTGTATGGGGAAAAACGGATGGAATCGTATGCACATACGGTTCTGTCCGGTTCCCAATGACTCTCATGTTTAAAAAAAATGTATACATTTCAATGCGGTTTTTCACCCTGACCAAAAAATGTGGTAGGCTATGGTTTTGGGTACGGGAAAAAAAACTAACAAAACCGTACAACTTGTAAAACGGACACAACCTGATGCATCTTTTGGCATACGGTTTTCAAACTGAAAACATATATGTGAACTGTATTACAAAAACGTGGTGTGAAAAAAAGCCTTATCTGGGCTCTTGCTTAGCAGGGGGAACCTGGGCACTTGAGCCTCATTTGCATAATACAAAAAACTTGGAGATAAAAAATTGATATGCTCAAAATCAGTGTATGTCATGTGCTTATTTATATACATGTTTCCCTGCTGACAAATCTGTTTTAGGGCAGGGTCACACAAGGAGCATCTGTAATGTATTTGACTCTACGGATGCGCTGATGGCAGTCACAGAGGAATTGCAGAGCAAGCTCTCGGCTGCAGCTGGGTAGCTCTGTGTGTCAACTCGTAGTGGTGTATTTCCCACTGTAGAAATCAGCCGCTATGACTGAACACACAGAGCTACCCGGCCACAGCCAGGAGCTTGCTGTGCAGTCCCTCTATGATTGCTGTTGGCACATCCGCAATGCCAAATACTCTGCGGATGCGCCCCGTGTGACCCTACTTGAAAGTTATTTGAAATTTAGACAAGATACTTTTGCAATATACAGAACATTTAATATATAAACAAAAATAACTGTGTTACTGTATGGAAGCATTCCAGCTTGACCGGTCCTGTAAAACGGTTGGTACAGACAGGTAGTGCAGGTGACACTAATGACAACGATACTTCCCATTCCGTGCTCTGTTTCTCCGGCAATCTTTTGCCATATCTTCTGTTCCAGGGCTGACTTGAAGCATGGGCAGAGCTTAGTGATGTTACCGCTGCTGCTTCTCTGCTGGGTCCCGCTGCTAGAAAACCGCAGCAGTGATGTCACTAAGCTCAGCCCATGCTCCATGTCAGCCCCGGTACAGAAGATGCGGCGGAAGATTACGGGAGAACCAGAGCAGGGAATGGGACCAGGTAAGTATTATTGTCATCAGTGTTACTGTACCTGCACTACCTGCCTGTACCAACAGATTTACTTCAATCATTTAATAAAATATCAACACAGCTAGGGGTCACATAGGATCTGATGGATTTCAATCACTTTGACCTAATTCATATGACTAAAGTCCAAGTGACCAAAACACATCAGATCCTACGTAACCCCTTGCTGTGTGAATATTATTTTCATATTTCAATAAAACATTAAGTTTTACAGGATCTGCCCAACTGGAAATCTTTTGTCTTGTTTGCCATTGTTGTTCAACCCTACTCCTAGATAAAGGATAGAGCTGTTTTTTTTGTACCTGTGTGCATTTGGTTTGTGCTAAACCCTTAAGGACGCAGGGTTTTTCAGTTTTTGCATTTCCATTTTTTCCTCATCACCTTCTAAAAATCATAACACTTTCAGTTTTGCACCTACAGACCCATATGAGGGCTTATTTTTTGCACCACCAGTTGTAGTTTATAATTACATCAATCATTTCACCACAAATTTTATGGCAAAACTAGAAAAATATATTTGTGGGGCAAAATTGAAAAAAAAAAAAGCCATTTTGTAACTTTTGGGGGCTTCCTTTTGGGGGAGTCTATGCAGTACAATTTTTGGTAAATATGATATCATATCTTTATTCTGTAGGTCCATACGGTTACAAGGATATCTAATTTATATAGGTTTTATTTTATTTTACTACTTTAAAAAAATTATAACTATATACACCAAAATTAGTATGTGTAAAATTGTCATCTACTGACTCCTATAACTTTTTAATTTTTAGTATACGGGGATATTTGAGGACTCATTTTTTGCATCATGATCTGAAGTATTTATCGGTACCATTTTTCCTTCTTATGTTAAACTCCCAAAGTCCAAAATTGCATATTTTTGGTCACTTTTTATACCCAAAAATATGCAATTTTGGACTTTGGAATTTTTTTTTACGTGTACGCAATTAACTGTACAGTTTAATTATCACTATATTCAATAGTTTGGATGTTTACGCACACAATGATACAACAAATGTTATTTTTTATTTACAGATTTTTTTTTTAAATGGGAAAAGCAGGGTGATTCAAACTTTTATTAGGGAAGGGGTTAAATCACATTTATTAACTCATTTTTTACACTTTTTTTTGCAGTGTTATCGTCCCCCATAGGGGACGATAACATGCAATACCTTGAGTGCAGACACTGATCAATGCAAAGCTATAGCACTGCATTGATCAGTGTTATCAGTGCTCTGCTGCTCCAGCCTGGATCTCACGCATGGAGCAGCAGAGTGACAATCGGACGGCGGGAGACAAGGTAAGCACCCTCCCGCTGTCCTCTCAGATGTTCAGGATGCCGCAATTTCACCACAGCGGTCCCGAACAGCACACTAAGCTAACCAGCAACGCTTTTCTCCGGTTTTAGACGCCGAGGTCAACTTTGATCTAAAGGGTTAATACAAGACATCAGCCCGATCGACAAAATCCGGTATTAGCCGTGGGTCCTGACTGCTGATAGCAAAAAGGACCTGCTGGGTATGAAGCACGCTCAGCTCCTGAGCGTACTTCACATAACGGGAGCCGGCCACGAGTGTAGGTTTATGCTCGTGGTCGTTAAGGGGTTAAAAAAAAATAACTGTCTATTCCAGTGGTCTCAAGCTGTGGCCCTCCAGACGGTGCAAAATTTCAACTCCCAGCATGCCCGGGCATTGAAGTTTTGCACCATCTGGAGGGCTACAGTTTAAGACCGCTGGTCTATTTGATTAGAGCATCTTATTTCATAATATAATTTCCTATTGCTTTAAAACTCCATTCTTCTAAGAGGTCATCCAGGGATATAGATATTTAAACAAAATATAAATATAAAACAAATTTCCTTTACTTTGTTGATATTTTATTGGCCAATCTTTTTCTTTGTACATAGTTTTTTTTTTTTTTTTTATCTAAGACAAAAAAAAAAAAATAGATTTGTGACTCACAAATCCCTTAGGCATTTTCAATTATGAATTTGTTTTTAGTTTAAACCATAATAGATTTTACAATTGCGATTATTCTCTTGGAAAATATGTACATGATTATTTTTGTTACCGTTGTAAACATTTCATTTATTATACTTATCTTGTCTTGAAAATCAAATTACTTTTACATTTATTGGCTTCAAAGGACTTTGTGCGTGTTACCTAAAAAAATATGGACTCCGCCTCTGTTCTTTAAACCAGCATTTGAACTTGTATTTTTAACATCTTTTTAGACATGTTTTTTATATGTTTCAAAATGCATGAATAAAAATCAGTCCAGTTTGATGCTTTGTTGTTTTATTTTTTTTACAGGAGTTTTAAAAGGAATCGGCCACATCTCATATGAAGTGGCCCCTCATCGACCGGCATTTTTCAACATGTTTCTCCATAGGCTTTTCAATAAAAATGCATACATCATTTAAAAAGAAAATGCCATTAATGGAAATCTGTCATCAGTGTCACCTGCACTAATCTGTCGGTACAGACAGGTAGTACAGGTGACACTGATGACAACCATACCTACTTGCTCCCATTCTTCCCCTATCTTCCTCTCTATCTTCTGTTGCGGGGCCAACTTGGAGCCTAGGCGAAGCTTCCTGCCGTGAACCCTGCTGCTTTTCTGCTGAGTCCCGCTGCTAGCTAACATCAGTGGTGACCCCAGAAGCTCCGCCCATGCTCCAAGTCTGTCCCAGAACGCAAGATACAGAGAAAGATACCTGGAGCACGGAACAGGACAAGGTTAGTATGGTTGTCATCAGTGTCCTCTACACTATCTGTCTGTACTGACAGGTTAGTGCAGGTGACACTGAAGACAGATTTATTTTAAAGGGGTACTCCGGCCCTAATACATCTCATCCCCTATCCAAAGAATAGGGGATAAGATGTATGATTGCAGGGGTCCTACCGCTGGGGACCCCCACAATCTTTCTTTCCACACCAACCTTTGTGAGCTCTCCGCAGCGCCGTAGGCTCTGAGTGTGAAGCATGACGACCACGAGGTGGAGTAGCATGATGTCATGCCCCGCCCCCTCAATGCAAGTATATGAGGGGCGGGGCATGTATTGAGTGGGCGGGGCATGGCATCACGCGGGGGCAAAGTTGTAATGTCACAATACTCCGGTCTCGTGGTCGTCATGCTTCACACTTGGAGTCCCCAGCGCTGCGGAGAGCTCACAAAGGTGGGTGCGGAATGACAGATTGCGGGGAGTCCCCAGCAGCAGGACCCCTGTGATCATACATCTTATCCCCTATCCTTTGCATAGGGGATAAGATGTATTAGGACCAGAGTACACCTTTAATGGTGCTTCATACAAGATATGGCTGATGAGGCATCATAGCCTAGTAGTTCTGGGGCTTCACAAGTAGCCCAATACAGATGCTTGCCCTGCAATTTCGGAGAAGATCTTCTGACTTGAGTAAGTAAGGATCTATTTTTTTATTATTTTGCATACATAAAAGTATTACATTTTAAATTGTTCTTGTTTTCTTTTTTTTTTTAAGACAATCTATAGCCAGTAGTGAAAAGTTTGTCTAAGAAACAGAAGTTGGGTTCCCTCCTTGCCCTAATGTGATTTTATACAACTGAGACAAGAGAACCCAACTTCTGTTCCCAAGACAAACATGCTACCTGGGCATATTCAGAGAATCCACAATATATACCAAGTTTGTCTTGTGAACACATGCTGTAAGGAGGGAACCCTGCCACTGTGCAGAAAACAAATATACAATGCATACAAATTTGGAAGACAAATGATGTACACAAGAAAAATGAGACAAGAACATCCAACTAACCATTCCAAAAAAAGTGAAGAAAGTCATAGCAGGCAAAAAAAAATTAAAAATAAAAATTGAAAAACACAATTTAAATTATTCGTTCGAGTCCATCCAGCCATCCATGGTCTGAGACAAAAAAAATTCTGCAAACTGGTCTCTCATGCAGGAATATGCCACAGTTGTTTGATGTAAAGACTCTTGAACTGATGGCAAAGGTTAATTTATTTCCTGATACTCTACGGGAAGAGGCTACAAGACAAAGTTGTGGAGTACACCTATAGTTTTGACCACCTTATTGACCACTGCTGGAGACAGTTGGATTATACAAGTGAAAATCTGCCATCTTGAAGTCATGATTCAAAAGACACATTCTACAAAACATCTCGTATGGCTCAGCCTGTAATTGTAGATCCTTTGCCGGAAGTTCAGTCCATGGTTGAATTACAGCTTAACCCCTTAAAGGGGTACTCCACCCCACGACATCTTATCCCCTATCCAAAGGATAGGGGATAAGATGTTTGATCGCGGGGGGTCTTGCTGCTGGGGACCCTCGGGATCTCGGCTGCAGCACCCCGCTGTCATTACTGCACAGAGAAAACTCACTCTGTGCGTAATGATGGGCGATACTGGGGCCGGAGCATGTTGATGTCACGGCTCCACCCCTCGTGACATCCTGGCCCGCCCCCTTAATACAAGTCTATGGGAGGGGGAGTGGCGGCCATCATGCCCCCTGCCATAGACTTGCATTAAGGGGGCAGGCTGTGACATCACTAGGGGCGGAGCCGTGGTGTCACAATGCTCCAGCCCCAGTATTACCCATCAATACGCACAGAGCGAGCTTGCTCTGTGCAGTAATGAAAGCTAGGTGCTGCAGCTGAGATCCCGGGGGTTCCCAAGCAGCGGAACCCTGCAGTCAGACATCTTATCCCCTATCCTTTGGATAGGGGATAAGATGTCCTGGGGCGGAGTACCCCTTAAAGTTAATAAAGATCATTTAACCCCTCCCCTAATAAAAGTCAGAATCCCCCTTATCCCATTTAAAAAAAAAACAACTGTGTAAATAAAAAAATAAAAAAACAGTCTGAACTATAAAAATATATAATTAGTTAAACTGCATAATCAATGCCGTACACAAGAAAAAATTCCAAATTCACAAATAGCGTATTTTTGGTAACTTTTTATACCATAAAAAAATGATTAAAAGCGATCAAAAAGTAAGATCAAAACAAAAATCATGAACTTCAAGCAAAACTTCAGATCACAGCGCAAAAAATGTGCCCTCATACCGCCACATATGCGGAAAAATAAAAAAGTTATAGGGGTCGGAAGATGAAAATTTGAAACGTATAAATTTTCCTGCGTGTAGTTATGATTTCTTTCAGAAAACATACAAAATGAAACCTATATAAATAGGGTATCAATTTAATTGTATGGAGCTACAGAATAAAGAGAAGGTGTAATTTTTGCCGAAAAATGTACTGCGTAGAAACAGAAGCCACCAAAAGTTACAAAATTAATTTTTTTCTTCAATTTTTTGCACAATTATTTTTTTTCCATTTCACCATAGATTTTGGGGTAAAATTACTGCTGTCATTACAAAGTAGAATTGGTGCCGCAAAAATCAAAGGGATACTCCACCCCTACACATCTTATCCCATATCCAAAGGATAGGGGATAAGATGTCTGATCGCGGGGGTCCCGCCGCTGGGGACCCCCGCAATATAGCATGCGGCACCCACCTGTTTCTGCTCTGGAACTGATGGAGGGTCTGGGTCGTGATGTCATGATTCTGCCCCCATGTGACGTCACGCCCTGCCCCCTCAATGCAAATCTATGGGAGGGGGCATGACGGCTGTCATGCACCCTCCCATAGACTTGCATTGAGAGGGCGGGCCGTGACATATTTGCGAATATTGAGCCCTCCCTGCTTTAATGGTATAGTGCACTATGACTAGTGCATTAACTTTGTGATTTTTTTGCCCATTGAAACCAATAGGCCCATTGTGGTCTATGGGGATCTCATGGCATGTAAAACAGTAAGATAAGCAGGACTGTCTCAGCAGCACAGTGGAATGGGAGACCACCACTGGTTTGAGTCCCTGGGTGGGACAGAGTGTTACAGTGTTGTGGTTTAACTTTACTTTCCTGGAAAAGTTGCTGAGTTGCCCATAGCAACCAATCAGATTGCTTTTTTCATTTTTCACAAAAAATCACAGAGCTAATGCACTAGTCATAGTGCACAATACCATTAAAGAAGGGAGGGCTCAATATTCGCGAATACAACAAATATGCGAATTTTGCGAATATTCGTTCATATATTCGCGAAATATCGCAAATTCTAATATGGCCTATACCGCTCATCACTATCACTGATACGAAACAGCCTGTTGTTATTTGTTATGCCATTGTCTTCAGCTCACACCGACTCCCTTCCTGCACTGGATGAAAGGTCATAATAAAGATCATTTCTATATTGAACAAGAGGGGTGAGTGCAGGAAGTTCTTTTGTTTCTACACAGTTGGTTTTTATTGATTCTAGCACTGTATACTTATCCAGCATCCCAGTCACTTGCTCCTGGATCCGATGAGTTAGCTGACTGTCTTGTTTTTAACTTCACAGTGCGAATCCTAGTCTTCTACGATATTGCCACTAAAGGGGTACTTTGGTGGAAAACTTTTTTTTTTCTTAAATCAATTTGTTCCAGAAAGTAAGGCTAGGTTCAGACTACGGAATCTCCGGGCAGAAAATTTCCGCCCGGAGATTCCGAGTTCCGCCTGCACCGAATGAATTAGTCGGGGCTAGAACTGCACGGACACTGCAGTCTCCTATAGACTGCTATGTGTTCCGCTCGGATTTCCGCCTGAAGAAAGAGCAACCCCTTTCTTCAGGCGGAAATTTTCTAGCGGATTTTCAAAGCGGATTTTCCGCTTCACAGATTCCGAAGTGTGAATTTGTGAACGGAAAACCATTCACTACCCTATAAATTTTAGCAAGTGGAATTTCTGACGGAAATTTTACGTCTGAATTTCTGTCGGAAATTCCGTAGTCTGAACCTAGCCTTAAACAGATTTGTAAATTTAGAAAAAATATTTTAACCACACCTCAAGTACCTCACCTTACTGGGTACACAATCGAAATTAATTGGAATCAGCTGGTTTGAAACAAGAGTAGAAATTTATTAAAATACAATAAAATAATTTTAAAAGAAAAAACAAACCATTAATATACAAAATATGTACTGCTTAGAGCAATATTAGATGTTACAATAATCTGCCATTGGGCCCTAATGGCAAGATTCATATATGTAGTATAAAGCAATTGCCTATATTCAAAGTGATAGCAATGTAATGCTAATAAATGCTGATAATCCGGAATATGCTGCTAATCCGGCAATTTGGATATAAGATGAAAGATCAGATGGAAGTTCAGTCTCTAGATTAATCTATTTTGGGCTGCCCATAGTATATAGAGGGATGGATAAACGTTACTCACCGTGACAGCTGGTCCCGTACTGCCACGGGCCAAAGATGGTATATTGTACGAATGCTGCGATATCATCAACGGTGTACGGGCAGTGTGATCCTCATGAGCCTGTTGAGAATGGAGCTCCGGCAGGAGACTCCTGTGTAGGCGGTCAGCGGTGGCAATGTACACCCGTCCTGGTGTCGGACCTTCACTTTGATGCTGAAACAGGACACTCGTGGAACTGGCAACGATCTTGCTCTGCACCCAGTCGGTAAAACTTTAAATTGTTGCAGCAGGTGCAATGAACAGCTTGCTTCTATTGTTGAATATCGGCTTAAATTCAGGCAATGCGTCTGTATATGGCTCGATCCAGACTATAAGCCTAGACTCGTTTCAGGGTGCTGAGACCGACTCCTACCTCAGTAGGCGAATCGAGCGATATACAGACGCATTGCCTGAATCTAAGCTGATATTCAACAATAGAAACAAGCTGTTCATTGCACCCGCTGCAACAATTTAAAGCTTTACCAACTGGGTGCAGAGCAAGATCGTTGCCAGTTCCACAAGTGTCCTGTTTCAGCATCAAAGTGAAGGTCCAACACCAGGACGGGTGTACATTGCCACCGCTGACCGCCTACACAGGAGTCTCC
Organism: Hyla sarda; assembly: GCF_029499605.1. Classification (NCBI taxonomy): domain Eukaryota; kingdom Metazoa; phylum Chordata; class Amphibia; order Anura; family Hylidae; genus Hyla; species Hyla sarda. Next base: position 40,984,060 of record NC_079194.1, read on the forward strand.
TTCCGGAGCTCCATTCTCAGCAGGCTCATGAGGATCACACTGCCCATACACCGTTGATAATATAGCAGCATTCGTAGAATATACCATCTTTGGCCCGTTGCAGTACGGTACCAGCTGTCACGGTGAGAAACATTTATCCATCCTTCTATAGACTATGGGAAGCCCAAACTAGATTAATCTAGAGACTGAACTTCCATCTGATCTTTCATTTTATATCCAAATTGCCGGATTAGCAGCATATTTCAGATTATCTGCATTTATTAGCATTATATTGCTATCACTTTGAATATAGGCAATTGCTTTATACTACATATATGAATCTTGCCATTAGGGCCCAATGGCAGATTATTGTAACATCTAATATTGCTCTAAGCAGTACACATTTTGTATATTAATGGTTTGTTTTTTCTTTTTAAATTATTTTATTGTATTTTAATAAATTTCTACACTTGTTTCAAACCAGCTGTTTCCAATTAATTTCCATTGTGTACCCAGTAGGGTGATGTTCTTGAGGTGTGGTTAAAATATTTTTTCTATATTAATATATTTTGATCGGTGGGGATCGATCTTTTGGCCACATTAACCTCGAACACCTGGTTGTGATCTGCACACACTTTCTTTGTTTTGTTGCATAGATTTGTAAATTACTTCTATAAAAAAAATCTTAATACTTCCAGTACTTATTAGCAGCTGTCTACTAAGGGGAAATTATTTTCTTTTTGGATTTCACAAACACAGTGCTCTCTGCTGACAACGGCCACGCACCCTCGTGACATCACACCATCTTCCCTCCATTCATGTCTATAGGAGGGGACGTGTCTGCTGCCACGCCCCCTTCCATAGACATGAATGGAGGGAGTGTGACGCAACATCATGAGGGGGCGTGACTGTGACGTCACAATCACGGCCTATGGCTCCGCGAATTCTGAACAAAATGTTCAGAACGCTGGAACACTGGAGTACCCCTTTAAGTTACCACTGTATTGAGTCTTTGCATAAAATTGATGTATTTATCAATAAAAGTTTAAAAACAAAGTAAATGCTTGTAAAACTAGATATTTTATATCCTTTATGTAATGACCTGCTGTGTCAACTCTCCCTACTGCCGTGCTTTGAGTCCTTTCCTTGCATCTTCTTTCTGACCCAACAACAGACTAATGGTCTAGAGTGAAGAAGTCCCTGTATCTTATATCTTCTTCTTTTTTTTTTTTTTTTTTTTTTGTCTTGCCAGCTCTGACACTACATGCCCCATAGTAGCTACAATGGCTGCTATAGGGATAATTATGCCCTTGTGCCCATTTCTTAGTCCATTTGTTTATATTGCTGTTACGCCGAGTGCTCCGGGTCCCTGCTCCTCCCCGGAGCGCTCGCAGCGTTCTCCTCTCTGCAGCGCCCCGGTCAGACCCTCTGACCGGGAGCGCTGCACTGACACTGCCGACGGGGATGCGATTCGCATAGCGGGACGCGCCCGCTCGCGAATCGCATCCCAAGCTACTTGCCTGTCCCAGTCCCCGGCTGTCACGTCCTGGCGCGTGCGGCTCCACTCCCTAGGGCGCGAGCAAGGTCGGACGTAGGAGAAGGTCAGGGCAGGCAGCAAGGATCGTAGTCAGGGGCAATGGCAGGAGGTCTGGAACACTGGCTTGGGACATACAAGGAACGCTTTCACTGGGACAATGGCAACAAGATCTGGCAATGCTGGGAAGGGGAAGTGAGTTTATAAAGGCGTGGAGCAGGTGGGAGCTAATGACACTGATTGGGCCAGGCACCAATCATTGGTGCACTGGCCCTTTAAATCTTAGAGAGCTGGCGCGCGCGCCAGGACGTGACAGCCGGGGACCGGGGCAGGTAAGTGGATTGGGATGCGATCCGCGAGTGGGCGCGTCCCGCTATGCGAATCACATCCCCGTCGGCAGTGTCAGTGCAGCGCTCCCGGTCAGCGGGTCTGACCGGGGCACTGCGGAGAGGAGAACGCCGCGAGTGCTCCGGGGAGGAGCAGGGACCCGGAGCGCTCGGCGTAACATTTATTGATACCATTTTTGCATATATAAAACATTTTTTAATTTTTAATACATTTTTTATCAATTTTTGGGGAATAAAATGTTATGAAGAAGCAGCTATTTGGGCCTTTTTTTTTTAACGTTCACGCTGTTCACTGTACAGTATCATTAACATTATAATCTTGTAATTATATCTTGTAATTCTTCTTTGATTTCGTCCCAATATTCATTTTTAACAGCATTCAAAATTACTCAGGACTTGGGTTTTCCCAGCTTGCAGTGCATTGAGACATGACATCACCAGTCAGTTGATGACATGGAGCCTGTCCTGCTTCAATGGGTGGAGTGACCACTTGGTGGGATAGAGATCATTTTGTAACAGCTGGTGGCACCCTGGTTAAAAAAACACTGTTCTTTTCAATGGAATGCAACTCATTTGTGTTTCAATGGGTGGGGTTTCTGATGTGTGGGAGGGAGGAAAGTCACCTCACACTTAAAAACAAGGAACTATGGGATATGTAGTTTGAGAGAGTGAAATCCAACAGGAAATAACCAGTTCACAAAAAGATAGACATAGCTTTATGGTTATCTCACAACACAGCCATTTAGCCACAAGACAAGTACAGATCCTTCCTAAACATGTCCATTACTGTCTGGCAGGTACATACTAAAACCACCTTATGGTGGATAACCCCTTTAACCTATCAGTGTGTTTTTGCAGTGTTGGAGTTAAACCATAGAAAAATAAAGAGAATATACAAACTACGTGCAAATTTTGTCTTTTTTTCTTTTTCCCAGGATGCCAAAGCTGCAAGGAAATTACAGCTTGTCATTAATGCTCTGTCAGCTTTAGAGTTGATTGCCTTTATTATTGAACAATGCTTATAAAATACTGTTATTGACTGTTCCTTTTTGATCAATGTTACTTTTCTTTTCACAACATTACTATGACTTTGATAGATGGAGCATTTTAAATTTTCTTCTTTAAATTTCAGCTATGACATATAAACAGTGTATTTGAATAAAATCTACTAAATCTTAGAGCTTGATATTTCTTCAGATTGATGTTTGTTTTAGCGGTTTAACACTTATTAACACTACAGACTTTTGTCTGACACAACCTAACGGAGTATTAAGAATTTTAAGATACTTTAATTTTCACCTGCGTTAAAAAAATATAAACAGTAACAGTGATTTTTTTCAACATCATTTAAAATGAATATATTTATAAGCATCTACAAGTAGCACTCTAATAATTATTTTAACATTATTTAACCCCTTTAAGACATTGTTTTTTTATTTTGTTATTTTCGCCCTTTCAATTCTTCCTCTTCTCCTTCTAATAGCCCCAACACGTCCATTTTCCACTTAGAGACAGTATGAGGCTTGTTTTTTCCACCACCAATTGTACTTTATAATTCTTTTATGTCCGTGTAACCTCTTATATGTGGGAGAAACCACAGGCGAATTTCGTACACGCCTTAACCAACATCGCTACACCATTAGGAAGGGGAGGCGAGATCTCCCTGTCCCCAACCACTTCGTCGAATGTGGCCACTCAGAGCGGGACCTTCGTTTCGCTCTGATTGACCACATTCCCCCCCTCAAAAGAGGAGGCGATCGCATCGCTGCCCTTCATCGTTGCGAATTACGTTGGATTTTCGAGTTACAAACACTCAAACCCAACGGCCTTAATGTGGACTTTCCCATTGCCAACATTTAATCATTATATTCATTACCCATTAATCGTCACGCCCTTAGCCTTCGTATATTGTCTCCTGTGGTTATGCTATCAATATACTGTGTAAAATTTTTTTTTGAGATTATAATCTCCTCTTTTTTAATTTCACTTTATAGAGACGGCATGACGGAACCTGCATGAAAATTCACTCTCCTCATCATGTGTTATATCTGGGAAACAGAAGCTCAATCGGAACCTACATTGTTTTCATTATGTGATTTATCATCCATCAACCATACCTGTCACTTTGATCACCCTTTTTTAATAAACTTTTTTGTTTATATTATTTAGTTTTTTTATCCTTTTGAGCTATGGATGTATAGACTCTATGCTAGATGTGTCTTTGCACAGTGGGTGACCTAATCTTTTATTATCTTAACCATTTAGACCTTTCTAGGATCGACTATGTATGTGTGCATGGATGTGGGACACTTCTGGCTAGGGCTACAACTATGCCACTCCCAATTATGGGACTGGTGGAGACTGGGGTGTCTCCCGTATATTATGGGTTACCCCCATGCCTCCCCGCTGTCTGGTTCCCGTACCAGTTTTGTTTCGGGCACCAGACTTTATACCTAGGGAGTCCAGAATGCAGTGTCCGGTTACATATGGTCTTCTGTACGTTATGGATCCTGGTCTATTATTCCTAAAGAGTCTTATTATTTCTACGATAGTCTTTACACCTACCATTTTGGTCCCCTGAATGTGCAGACACAGGTTGAGTCCCTTCCTATGACTATTTTTTATATTCTTTATTTTACCATTTATGTCTTTTATTTTTTCATTTATGTTTCTTATTACTTTTTATTTTTTATTTTTTATTCTTTATTATTTTTTTATTTTTTCATTTTTCTTCATTATCCACTATACTTGTAATTGCGCCATTTTTTACACTTCTGCTCTTTGATGCGCCAATGTTGGTTGCTGCTCTTTTGCATCTATATTATATTGCCCTCTATCGACCTCCTTAATATGACGGCTGCGGAGTACTTTTTGCTCTGCCCCATTCATTTTGTATACTGCCCTTAATTGAGCCCTCTAGCATGATGGCCACGGAGGACTCTCCATTTTACTGCGCATGCGCCAATGCGCTTGTTTCCGGTTGATCCCCTGTGCTTCCGTTTACTCTGTACACGCCGCGCTTGCGCCTGTCACAGGGTGATGACGCAGCCGGCGTTTGTTTTTCGCATCAAGCAGGTTCCGCCCAGAGCTTCCGTCCATGTGAGTCATTTGTATGTTATTATTATGTTTATTCTATATACATATGCACGATTTTGATATCACCCTATATCACTATTGATATGTTCTACGCCACTGTATGTACATTTGATTGAATATTTGTACCGATCGTGAGATCGCCTCTGTTTTCCTATGTATTATGATTCTTATGCAAATGTGTGATGTAATGATGATGTCACAGTTTCCACCATATTTATACCACTACTTGTACACTGTGTGTTTGCTTGATAAAGGCTGCAGGTACGCAGCTGAAACGTTGCCTTTGAACTAGATGGAATAAGCGCCACTTTTATCTTCATTTGAACTTGGAGTGCTGCAGTTCTCTTTTGGAATATATATATCATTTTTTTAATGTAATTATATGTATAATATGTAATTTTTTACCAAAAAGTCTACTTTTTAGAAACAGAAGTTCCCGGAAATGCAACATCACAAACTTAGAAGAGTGTTGTTTTTTTGCTGTTAATTGTGCCCCACAAATAAATATATATTTGCCCCATATATATATGTGGTAGCTTGGGGTGTAGGGTAGATGGGGGTGTAGCTGTGCGGTTACTAAAGGGTGCTTGCTTAACCCTTTCTATTTGTGACACCAGGGTGAGGGCTATTCTCTGTATGCTTGTCCTACCGCCACCCTTCCCAAGAGCAATAGGGAGATAGGAAATAATTGATTGTCCACAATCAGAGATTTGCAGAAACTTGTCGGAACTTTTACTGAAGATTTTAGGCAATAATGAACAGGAGCAGTCCATATAACAAAGTCTATTAGAGCTTGTCAAGTGGTTGGGACCGCGTGAGTCTATTGAGCTTAGGAAGGTAATTGTTGCGGTGATCCACTGGATTTAGGGGTTTAGATTTGGTCCAGTAATCAGCTAGCTTTAGCATTGGGATTGAGATTTTAACTCACGGTTTTGTTTAGGCTGAGGCCAGCAGGTTTCTGGCCTAGCTTTGAAAGTTGCGCAGATCCATCCTGCTAGTCCGGCATCCACGAGAGCAGCAACCCAAAAGAGCGATCATTGGCTACAGCTCCCTTATATGGGCAGGGGCTGGACTAAAGCTCACTGGTCCATAACAACTGTCAATCTTCTGTACATAGAGTTAGGGGTAAACATGTGACCCAAGGACCTCCACAGGTCCTCCAACATACCATAGAGGAATTAACAGTCACATGACCGGAGGTCCTGCAATGCTACCAAGGTAAGCATACTAATATACATTTTATTTTATATATATATATATATATACATTTAGACATTACAGAAGAGGCAACTACAGGCTGTCCCACCTGGGGGAACCCTACCTGAACGTAGTAACTCTGACTTTGGGGACCACCATACAAGGTACGGTATGCAATACGGCACCGGGACACCACATATATATATATATATATATATATATATATATATATATATATATATATATATATTTTTTTTTTTTTTATTATTATTATTTATTTGTGGGGCAAATATATATTTATTTGTGGGGCAAAATTAACAACAAAATAAACAATAACATTCTGCTGAGTTTGTAATGTTGCAAACTTCTGTTTCTAAACAGTGCACTTTTTGGTAAAAATTACATATTATATTTATTCTGTAGGTCCATATGATTTAAATGGAACACAAGTTATATAGGTTTTATTTTACAATAATAAAAAAAAAAAAAAACTTTTAGTGCAAAAAATAACGTGCTTCAAATCATCCTATTTAGACCCATAAACACTTTTATTCTTCTGAATTAATCGGTGATTTGCGGCGAACACCCACATGGGGGAGTCTCAGGACACCCCAGGGGTTTGCATGGGGTGCCTGCTGAATAATTTTAGCAGGTGGTGGGGACCGGAATTCCGTCAGCGTACAGGCGTCCCAGGAAGTCAGGACATATCTGTACGCCCTGGGTCGTCAACGTGTTAAAGGGGTATTCCAGGAATTTATTTTATTTGACTATGCTACAGGGGCTGTAAAGTTGGTGTAGTTCATAATATAGTGTCTGTACCTGAGTGTGATGGTTTTCTCACAATTCTTATGTGATTTTCACCCCAATATTTGTTTTTAACAGCATACAAAATGACTGTTGTCTCAGATTCTTCCCAGGTTGCAATGCGGCCAAGACTAGGGATGACATATATTTTTATATAACTTAATCATGAAGGTGACTATAATAGTAATGGTCGGCACTACCATTCGTACTTGGACTGGGGGACCTGTTAATCTTCAGGCCAGGCCTCTGGTGCTCCTTGGTGGTTTTCTATTCAAAAAGTCATCAACAATAGTCCAACAAGAAAGTAATGCTAGATGACACTCACCATTCTGATGCTTGAATAATTTGGTGCAAGACATAGAGTCAGGGCATGAAAGCAGATTGATTGAATGGCCGACAGTCTGTTTAGTGCTCAAAATGCTTAGTCTTGACTAGAAATGAGCACGCCTCGATCATAACTGTAGGATAAATTTGACTAGCAGAACTTTCCAACTTTGACTGGCAAAGTTAGTAGAATGTATGAGGAACACATGACATTTTTGCGCCTTAATGAATGGAGGAAGTTCTACAAGCACTGAGATGATGTCAGGGTAGCTATCAGCAAGATCAGATTACCCAATTATCCAAACATTGCTTGCATTTTGTGACATACAGCTCCCAGGCCAATCATAAGAAAGCATAGGGGTGGTTTTAAGAGGCTAATAAAACCCTATGCACTGCATTGCTGCTGCTATCTTGGAGAGAAAGCTGGGAGAAAGGAGTGCAGAGGAACTAAAGATTCCAGCAATGTTACTGCAGAATGTGCCCATAGAAGCTATCACATTACATAATAAAGCAAGCTGAACAAAGTAGTCAATTGACTTCCATTTTAACATAAATGCTAATTAAAAGAGAACGTGAAAATATAGTGAACGTGGAATGCAAATTTTAGGCCAAGTTATGTTATTTCTACCTGGGTTCAACATGAATAATGCATTAAAAGCATTGAGATCGAAAGCTGACAGTCAGTTTCTCTGCCATTTGCCAACTTGGTGAGTGCCAGATCACTCCAAAACATAACAATAGCCTCCAAACCTTTTTTAATAAAAAAAAAAAAAAAAGTATCTTGAAGAAATAGTTGGCAGAAGACAGAAAGAAGGAGCAGAGAAAAGAACCATTTCCCTGGCCTCTGCTAGTAAGCGCATGTTGGTGGCATTAGCAGCTCTGTGGGCACCACCCATTTGCCCATGCTCAGTACAGGTAGCAGCATCAGCTTAGTGCTATGTGGTAGTAGTAGCAGCAATATCAGAAAGGAAAATTGGTCACTGTCCTCAACGGTTGTGATGTTTCAAAGGATAATATGGCCCTTAACCCCTTAATGACGCAGGGTATTTTCCATTTTTGCATTTTCATTTTTTCTTCATCACCTTCTAAAAATCATAACTCTTTCAATTTGGCACCTAAAAATCCATATTATGGCTTATTTTTTTGCATTACCAATTCTACTTTGGTGTGACATTAGTCATTTTACCCAAAAATCCACAGCGAAATGGAAAAAAAATAATTGTGTGACAAAACTGAAGAAAGAAATGCAATTTTGTAACTTTTGGGGGCTTCCATTTGTACGCAGTGCATCTTCCGGTACACCTTATCTTTATTCTGTAGGTCCTTATGGTTAAAATGATACCCTACTTATACAGGTTTGATTTTGTCGTACTTCTGGAAAAAATCATAACTAAATGAATGAAAATGTATATGTTTAAAAATGTCCTCTTCTGACCCCCTATAACTTTTTTATTTTTCCGCATATGGGGATGTATGAGGGCTCATTTTTTGCGACGTGATCTGACATTTTTAATGGTACCATTTTTGTTTTGATTGGACTTTTTGATCGCTTTTTATTCCCTTTTAATGGTATAAAAAGTGACCAAAAATTTGCTATTTTAGACTATGGGATTTTATTTTACGTGTACGCCATAGACCATGCAGTTTAATTAACATATTTTTATAGTTAGGACATTTACACACGCAGTAATACCACATATGTTTATTTTTATTTCCACAGTTTATTTTTTTTTATTGGGAAAAGGGAGGTGATTCTGACTTTTATTATGGAAGGGGTTAAATGAGGAGCTATAACACGGCACACACTGATCTTCTACACAGATCACTGCCATGCAATAGCCGGGCATTGATCAGTGTTATCGCTGCTCGACTGCTCCTGCCTGGCTCTCAGGCACGGAGCAGTCATTCGGCAATTGGACAGCGAGGAGGCAGGTAGGGACCCTCCAGCTGTCCAGCAAGCTGTTCGGGACACCGCGATTTCATCTCGGCAGTCCCGAACACTTCGACTGAGTTAGCCGGCAAAGTTTACTTTCACTTTAGACGCAGCAATCAACTTTGATCGCTGCGTCTGAAGTGTTACTACCATGCATCACCACGATCAGTGATGTCCGGTATTAGCCGCGGGTCCCGGCGGTTGATGGCTGCCGGGACCAACGCGATATGATGCGGGGTCAACGCGTGATCCCGTGTTCTATCGCGGAATCCCGCTCATGACATATGTATACGTCATATAGTGAGAAGGGGTTAAGGACTTGTTGACTTCCCTGTCATCTCAGGAGGAGGACGAGCCTGACCATGTGGCATTGAGCCAGGTGTCAGTGGATTCCTCATTATCTTCAGTTACATTGCATGGTGTAAATGTCTGTCCTACATGGTTTGTTCCATCATGTATTTGCTTCTCCCCTACCTTAGTGCTAAGCATTGGATAGCATGAGCCACGAGGAAGAGTTGTGTGAGGGCAGTCAGGCTTTGGAGAGTGTTACAGAGGTGGTAGAGGTGAAAGCTATAGTCGAGCATACTATAAGGCATTATGTTGGATATGCTGAGGAGGAGCAAAAAGCCCATGATGAGACATGAAAAGTGCATGCTGAGAGGAGTTGCGGAGTTGATGAGGTGAAGTATGATGATAATGATGATGTTATTGTGGACAGGACGTGGGAACCAGGTGAAGAGTAGATGGCGCATTTAGAGCAGATGGATAGTGCTTCTGTCAGCTAAGAAGAGGATAATGAAGTAGGGCGACAACATCTTTCAACCAGACCAGACATAGACCTGCTGGCATGATCAGTTTAAAATATTTATTTTTTTATATTTCAACAACCTTCATTTCTAAGAGCTAAAACTGACACAATAAAAATGTAATTTATTTCATACTCAGAAGCAAGTGTCAAAAATGTGGCACTATGCCCTCTCTGCAAACAAAAAGTAAGCCGTGGCCAGGGTACAAATATAGGTGCTATGTCTCTACATGAATCGGCATCAGAAGGTTACATGAGACAGTAGAGATGCCCCACAATGTGCACAAAACCTTCCCCCTGATTCTGTTTATCCTCCAAATCCCTCAGCCAGGCCTCGTCTACAGACAGCGCATGTGACTGACCTGTCCTCATCACTGCCGTGTCCTCCTCCTCTATGCCATCAGTTACTATTGGGTAATCAGTATTTGCCCATCCATCCTGTTATAGTGCCCCATAATCTGAGATAAGGAAATGCGGTCACTGATAATGGCATGAACATTGTGGTTGCTATACGTCTAGGTGGCATGGAATTAGTGATGTTATGCCACTGATATTCCTTCTGGAGCAAACGCTCACAGTGATGATTGAGGAAGAGGGGGTGGAATAAGGTACACATCTGGCTAGCAGCAGTATGGATGTTCTTCTTGAGGAGGATGAGAAAGTGGAACCAGAGGAGGATTTGGAGATAGAATCTGTCAAAGGGATAGGGGACAAGGAATCTACCCAAGGTGTCAGTGATGATGATGAGGAGGACCATGAGGACTAACCTTGGCAGTATAGGAGAGAAGTGGAACGGAATGGAACCAAGTTGTTATACCCCATCCAACCTGGAGACAAGGAGGGCACTGTCTTTGAAAGAAAAAAGGCCTGTTTTTTGATTCCTGGAATACCCCTTTAAGCCTGATACTACTATTGAGTTGCGGTGAGCAAAAAGACTGATATTTTATAGAACACTACCTTTTGCCCATGGCTTCGCTCACGTTAAATTTGGGGTAACATATATCTACTTCTTATGATCCTATAGTAATGAGGCCGCTCTGGGTAAAGTCTACAGGCATCCAAACAACCCAAATTCTTTCTTGGCTGCTGACAGCTGCCGGGACCATGCGGGTATGATGCGAGCTCAGCTCCTGAGCTCACTTCATAACCCTCCCGTGCCGCGGCTCCGGGTATACCCGGCGTTCTGTGGCAAGGGGTTAATTAATACAAACTTTGAACCCCCGTTTCACCCCTTCAGGGATGGAATTTTAGAAAACGTTAAAACATGTGTTTCTTTATCTCTAATTGTTAGCCTAAAAACTAAGTTTCATGCTTCTAGCTTCAAAAAAGACAGACTTCCATACAAACTTTCAACCCCTTCCCCCCCCCCCTTTTAAGGGTTGAATCTAAAAAAAATCCTTTCTTATTCCTCGTCTACATCTTAAAAACAACACCTGTGAAAAAAATTCAGCTTTCTAGGTCCAAGGATTTAAGCTGGGCGTTTGAGTCAGGGAGTCAGGCCTTCTCTTTTTATATATATATAGATCAATAGAATAACGTTGCTGTGACCCAAAGGACTTTTAGTCTTGTAGTACAAGTTTTCTATCAATGTTTGCTTGCAAGACCAGTTGGCAACACATTGCTCTGCAGAGACTTAGAGCGCATAGGTTAATGTATGGAATCGGGATTCTGTAAAATACACTGCAAACACTTTCGATGACACTAAACACAGGTCAGATCGGAAGGCAGAAATGTTTTGCCATAGGAGAAAATAATTCCTGGTCAAGCTGAGATGCATCAAACTGTTATACTGTGCAAGAACATTTGGTGACCTTGTTGCTGCTATATATGTCTCTTTTCCTTTCCATCCCTTGTTCGGCTGACAAATTATAACTTGGCATTACACTTCTGCTGGATAGAAATGCATTAGGTGAATCTTATTAAATTCATAACACATTAACTCGCCTAATGAGGACACCGGCTGACAGACGCAGCTATGGGACTTTGAGAAGAATCAGACAGTAGTAACAGTGACTACAAGGATTTTATTTTATGGATGAGAGTTTTAAATTATATATATTTCTACAGTATATAAATATAGCAATGATAGAGAGAAAAGCGCAAAAATTACAGTCTTTTGTTGTTGTTTTTTTTTTTTTTTTTCCCCAGTCAAAATGAAACATACATTTATCAGAAAAGTAGATCTGGCGTTGTACAGAGAATACAAAATTCTAGTAACAATATGAGTCCTACCTACCTACAGAAATCCAATCGCATAGGTCTTACATCTTTTTATTTAAGGAAATATCTATCCTCCACACAGGTGTATGTCTAGATGATATCTACATGCTACATGACATCTATATGCTCTTAAAGGGGTGTTCTGGGAAAAGACTTATCCCCTATCAAAAGGATAAGATGTCTGATCACGGGGGGCCCGCTGCTGGGAACCCCCGCGATTTTCGCGCAGTGCCTGCATTCTATGCAGGGCTGCTGCTCTAGTCTTGGAAACCTCTGTGTTTCTGGGTCTGGAGACATAACTTCATGCTACACCCCCTTGTGACATCATGCCATGCCCCATCCATTCATGTCTATTTATAGTTATGAATGGATGGGGTGAGTAGAATGTGGGTGCTGCATGGAGATCGCATGGGGTCCCAGCGACTCCCCCGCGCACGCTATCCGACATCTTATCCCTAGGGGAAAAGATGTCTTTGGCCGGATAACCCCTATAAGCTACATTTACATCACAATTTTGCAATACAGTTCTGTATCAGTTTTTTTCCCCCCAAAACAGGAAGCAAAAAACAGACAAAACAGTATGCAAAATTGTGCATTATGAAACCTGTATATGGTTTTTATAATGGTGCAAAGCCATTCCACAGCCGCCCACAGTTTTCCACAGCACAGGGGGGAACTACTACTTCCATCATGGAACAGACACTTCTCCATGATGGAAGTAGTAGTTCCCCACCCCCTCCCCTGGCTGCAGTAGTCTGCTAGTGGTGACTGCAGTAGCGCATGTACTACTACCATCAAGGAATAGAATCCATGATACAATAGTAGAAGTGATGACTCCTGCCAGGGAAGTGGGCAACATTGTGCTCCATTCCCCAGCCTGCCTACAACTAGTTATTTATATGAATGAACATCCATGTAATTTCAAATTATCCGCCGAGAGTCGTGCTGACCATTCAGGGCTACTGGTGGGGAAAATTCATTTAAAGTGCATAGTTTTTATATATACTCCGCTGTGGAGCGGAGCAGCACTGCATGCCACCCAATTCCCTAATTTATAAGTTACGATTGCAGCTAGTCTCAGAAGTGAAAACCACTGCGATTGGTCCCTCAGCCCCTGCACTACTACCCCCAACATAGAACAGACTCTGTTCCTTGATGGGAGTAGTAGTACAACTGCTACTGCAGTTACCACAATGGCTCACAGGCTCCCGCAGCCAGTATGAAATACTGGAGTAAAGTTTGAAAAACACTACAGAACCGGGCAAAAAAACATGGAAGACCACAGTTTCATGCATGGAAATAAAACACCCAAAATCGTACACGTACAAAAAAACTTACACAACCAGATACATCTAGTTGTGTACGTTTTTGTATGGTAGGTCAATGTGTACGGTTTGCTATAAAGTTGTATATACAGTTTTCAAATACAAAACATACACAACCGTATTTGAGAATAAGCTATATAATACTGAAGCAGGAAAGCTGAGGGGAACTGGATCTCCTTCCATCAGCAAACATGGACTTTTTTATGAGGCACAGTAGGCAAAGCGTACGGCGCAGCCACCGTAGTAATGTTGCTTCAATATGATGCAGCTATAATGCAGTCCACCGAGTTGCTTAATCAGAAGAGCATCCATGGTATCCAGCATAGGAGAATAAAGAAGGCACTCACCAGTGACGGTGCAAGAACAGTGACTCTTTATTTACAGCAATGCAAGCAGCAGACAGACAGCATCGGGAAGAGGGATGCCGTGGCATCCCTCTTCCCAATGCTTTCTTTCTGCTGGTTGCATTGCTGTAAATAAAAAGCCACCGTTCTTGCACCGTCACTGGTGAGTGCCATCTTAATTCTCTTATGCTGAATACCGTGGACTTTTTTATGACAGCTTTTTTCTTCATGTCCAAGATAAAAAAAAATTGCTATAAAAGGAGGTTTGACTTGCCGGGTAAATATGGGGTATTCGATTTTGACAATCTCAAAGATTAGATTTTCACTACGAAATTGTAAATTGTAAGGGACGAGATACAACATAATAAATAATGTATACACTGTATTTACTTTAACCAAAAAAGTATGATGTAGTAAATAATAAAATGAATAATTGCTTTTAATGGAACATTTTAAAGATATCAAGAAATGGGATTACAGCAGACAGATGATAAATTCCGTTTTAGTTCCAGAAGCGAAGAATCACACAAAGCCGTCAGACAGAAGTAACAAAAGTGAAGTCATATTCTCTAAATGTTTGTGTATGCAGAGCCGACTTTGCTTTCATCCGTATAACTCATAGATGTGTCATATTTTTGCATAAATAATTTAAATGTAGGAAAGCGACCATAAATCTAGAATAACAGTATAGATTTAGGCTGTGACAGATGATAAAACTGAAAATGTGACTCCGTTTTACAGAAAGGAAGGCAATAACAACGTTATAGAAAATGTATCTGTAGCCTTAGAATAATATACAATTAAAAGATAATTTAGGATACAAAATAAGATTCAGGGTAGTAAACTAGGTTGATATGTTGCATTTACATTAATGTGTGCAGCAGTATGGCTTTCTTTTCAAATTACCTTAAAATTACCCCACAACTGCTGTTTTATGACTCAACAAAATGCCCCCCCCCCCCCCCCCCCCCAATGTAATTCTACCGAACTCTATTGCATTCAATGGTAAAAATGGCTCTCTGTGTAAACATATATTAATATCATGGCTGTGATTTGCATGCAACTTTCAAAATTTGTCTATATTTAAAGGGGGTACTCCTGTGAAAACCTTTTTTTTTTAATCAACTGGTGCCAGAAAGTTCAACAGATTTGTAAATTACTTCTATTAAAAAAAATCTTAATCTTTCCTGTACTTATTAGCTGCTGAATACTACAGTGGAAATTATTTTTGGTTTGAAACACAGAGCTCTCTGCTGACATCATGACCACAGTGCTCTCTGCTGACATCTCTGTCCATTTTAGGAACTGCCCAGAATAAAAGGAAACCCCATAGCAAACATATGCTGTTCTGGACAGTTCCTGAAATGGACAGAGATGTCAGCAGAGAGCACTGTGCTCATGATGTCAGCAGACAGCTCTGTGTTTCAAAAAGAAAAGAATTTCCGCTGTAGTATTCAGCAGCTAATAAATACAGGAAGGATTAAGATTTTTTAATAAAAGTAATTTACAAATCTGTTTTAACTTTCTGGCACCAGCTGATTTAAAAAAAAGTTTTTCATCGGAGTACCCCTTTAAATGTTTGCTTTGATGTGGCAAAAACATAATTAGTCACAAAGGTTGGCTGTAGCCCAAAATATGTCCCAGCTGATAACAGCCTTTATTTGGTCTTTAGCTTGAGTCCAAAAAAAGATTCAAAATATGGCCTAAAAAAACTGCCATTTTATGTCTAAAAACACTTAAAAAGCAAAAAAAACTAAGAAAAAATGGCGAAAAATGTCAGACTTTGCTGACAGACATTTGTTGAATCATAAAATATGGCAAAAAAAAAAGTAACGTGCAAGTGGAATGAATCAATGAAGTTCACCAGTTTCCTGGCATCATGACCAGT